>NW_025539063.1:0-15045 GCF_020615455.1 Coregonus clupeaformis | reverse complement strand
ACACAAAACACATAAAACACACCCCTGGCTCAACATAACCAAGTCCCAGAGCCAGGGCGTGACATCCTTCCAACAGGACAATGACCTAAGCACACAGCCAAGACAACGCAGAGGTGGCTTTCGGTGCAAGTCTCTGAATATGTCCTTGAGTGGCCCAGCCAGAGCCTGGACTTATAACCATCTCTGTAGATACTTGAAAATAGCTGTGCAGCTACGCTCTCCATCCAACCTGACAGAGCTTGAGAGGATCTGCAGAGAAGAATGGGAGAAGACTCCCCAAATATAGGTGTACCAAGCTTGTAGCGTCATACCCAAGAAACTAAGAGGCTGTAATTCCCTAAGGTGCTTCAACAAAGTACTGAGTAAAGGGTCTGAATACTTATGTAAATGTCATATTTTTGTTTTTATTACGTATATTAGCAAAAATGCTTAAAAAACGTTTTTCTTTGTCATTTGGGTATTGTGTGTAGATGGATGAGGAATAAAAATCCATTTTAGAATATGGCCTAACAAAATGTGGAAAAGTCAAGGCGTCTGAATACTTTCGAAGGCAACTGATTGGCTCAAGCATTAGAAGGAAAGAAATTCCACAAATTAACTTTTAACAGGCCCTGTTAGTTGAAATGCATTCCTCTTGAAGCTGGTTGAGAGAATGCCAAGAGTGTGCAAAGCTGTCATCAAGGCAACTGGTGACTACTTTGAAGAATTCTAAAATCTAAAACATATTTTGATTTGTTTAACACTTTTTTGGTTACTACATGATTCCATATGTATTTATTTCATAGTTTTGATGTCTTCACTATTATTCTACAATGTAGAAAATAGTAAAAATAAAAAAAAACTGCTTGAATTAGTAGGTGTGTCCAAAACTTTTTGACTGGTGATGTATACCAGGAAGACTTCCTACTAAATATTATGTAGCTCTCATTCTTGAAAGTATCAGTCTAAACTTTGCACACTGGTGCCCTGTTGTGACAATATCTAAATTATCCCCAGCTTCCTATATCAATGTATGGCCTTCTTTTGCATTTCAAATATCACATATTAAACACATGTTTTTTGTTTGTTTTATATCTTTTACAGATCTATTGTGTTATATTCTCTACATTAATTTCACATCTCCACAAACTTCAAAATGTTTCCTTTCAAATAGTATTAAGAATGTGCATATCCTTGCTTCAGTCTGAGCTACAGGCAGTTTGTCACGCCCTGACTCAGAGGACTTGTATATGTTGAGTCCAGGAGTGTATATGTTCTATGTTGTGTATTTCTATGGTGGTTTTCTATTTGTGTATTTCTAAGTTGGCGATTGTGGTTCCCAATCAGAGGCAGCTGTGCTGTTGTCTCTGATTGGGGACCATACTGAAGCACCTATTAGCACTAGTGGGTTGTGGGATCTTGTTCCGTGTTAAGGTATGTTTGTGTTGTGCTGCCTTGGACTTTGTTTGTTATTGCTAATCGTTGTGTTTGATATTTATAAGCATTACGCATATCACGCTGCGCCTTTCGTCCCGTCTATAAGCAATCGTACACAGTTAGATTTGATTATTTCATTTTTAGAATAATGGGTCCTATCCAGAAGAGGTTTAAACAGCATGATCATTACACAGGTGCACCTTGTGCTGGGGACAATAAAAGGCCGCTCTAAAATGTGCAATTTTTGTCACATAACTACAATGCCACAGATGTCTGAAGTTTTGAGAAGTGTAATTGGCATGCTGACTGCAGAATGTCCACCAAGCTGGCTGTAAGAGGAATTGCACGTTGTTTTCTCTACCATAAGCCACCTCCAACGTCGTTTTGAGAGTTTGGCAATCGTCCAACCGGTCACACAACCGCAGACCCCGTGTAACCACGCCAGCCCAGGACCTCCCGCATCCGAGGCTTCTTCACGTGCAGGATAGGTCTGAGACCAGCCACCCGGACAGCTGATGAAACTGAGAAATTATTTCTGTCATAATAACGCCCTGTTGTGAGCAAACCCATTCTGATTGGCTGGGCCTGGTTCCCTGATGGGTGGGCCTATGCTTTTTGTTCTGTTCTTCACCCGGATCCACCTCTCCTCTTCATCCCAACAATGTAACTGTAATCCCTTTCTACCTGCTCACACATACACACACACACACACACACACACACACACACACAATCCCCTTCCTACTGCCACAGCAGACCCAACTATTTATTTAGTCTATGTATCTTGCTCCCTATGCTGTGTGTTACCTGTGAATCTGTAGTCTGTGACAGAGTAGATACCACTCTGTCTGTAGTCTGTGATCTGTGACAGAGTAGCTACCACTCTGTCTGTAGTCTGTAGTCTGTGACAGAGTAGATACCACTCTGTCTGTAGTCTGTAGTCTGTGACAGATATCCCTCTGTCTGTAGTCTGTAGTCTGTACAAGTAATGCCACTCTGTCTGTAGTCTGTAGTCTGTGACAGAGTAATTACCACTCTGTCTGTATCCTGTAGTCTGTGACAGAGTAGCTACCCCTCTGTCTGTGATCTGTAGTCTGTGACACAGTAGATACCACTCTGTCTGTAGTCTATCAGTCTGTGACAGAGTAGATACCCATTCTGTCTGTAGTTTGGTGTTTGTGTGTATTAAAATTAACACATTTCTAACATGGTACCCTCAGCTCCTACCCGTTTGGAGTCTAAGCAACAGCCCACTGCACATCAGCTTTGTAAAGAGATCTCTTTTAAACCGGCAGAAAGGTGTAGAAAATGATAAAGAGAGAGGGAAGTGGGAGAGAGAGAGGGGGGGATGAAAGAGGGAGGGTAAAAATACAATATGATATTTATTCTCGGGGAGCTGCAGTGAGAGAAGAAAAAAACTCCATGTATTGTGTATCTGTGAGATCCTGCTCCGTGCCTCTCGCTCAACGACTAGGCGTTTATTAAAGGTGAGACTCCCTTCCCACCCCTTCCTTCATGTCAATAGGAACATCAAGGGAGAGATGTCCCCATCCTCCCTCCCCATCTTCACGTAACACTCATCAGGAAGAGATTAACAGCTACTCATCTTCCCACACACACACTCATATAGCCACCACAGCATCCCAGCATCCTAACCCCCTCCTCTTCCCCCCAACCCCCTCCCTCCCTCCACCCACCATGTTTATCAGGCTGTGGAATATGCCTGCCTGTGCTTGGAGCCTCTCTTCTACTCTTTCCCTCTCTTCCTCTCTTCCTCTGAGTGAGGGATGGGTACAACCTTTTGTACTGTAATTAATGTGGTGCTGCTGCAGCGTGCACACAAACACACACACACACACACACACACACACACACACACATACACACACACACACACACACACACAGGAGAGAAAAAACTAATCCTCTAACACACAAACACCATCTCGTTCATGCTGCATTTTGATGTCTTCACCATTGTTGTTTTAACATGTGCAGTGTCAGCGTCATAAACATCATCCTTGCGAACGCATATTCAAATATTCTCCTTAAGAACCATCGGGTCCAATATAAGCATGTTGCATGTCCAAGAGATGCAGTTTAGCTTTAATACATGACACTGATTGTCTGTGGATAGAAGTCTGAGCAGCTAGTATACCTCAGCAGACTATCAAAACAAAGTTCAGCCCAAAGTCACCTGTCAGAAGTGTTTTAATGCTTGGGAAGTCAGCTACCTGGCTAGTCTCAGCGAGAACTGTAGAAACGTTTTTGTTAGGGAACGTTCTGGAATAAGCTTGGAAAAGTAGAACTGTATAGTGAAAATCTAATTCCTGATGTCTATCAAAAACTCATCATACAAAATGAGCAGGGAATAGTCTTCTTCTTCCATGGTTAAATATACACTGAGTGTACATGACATAGACTTGACCAAGGTGAATCCAGGTGAAAGCTATGATCCCTTATGGAAGTCACTTGTTAAATCTACTTCAATCAGTGTAGATGGAAGGGGAGTGAGACAGTGGGTAAAGAAGGATTTTTAAGCCTTGAGACAATTGAGACATGGATTGTGTGCCATTCAGAAGGTGGCAAGACAAAAATATTTAAAGTGCCTTTGAACGGGGGTGATGGTAGTAGGTGTCAGGGCGCACTGGTTTGTGGGCAAGCCAAGAACTGCAACGCTGCTGGGTTTTTTAACTCCAACAGTTTCCATAAATCAAGAATAGTCCAACACCCAAAGGATATCCACCCAACTTGAAACAACTGTGGGAAGCATTGGGAGTCAACATGGGCCAGCATCACTGTGGAACACTCGACACCTTTGTAGAGTCCAGTGCCCTGACCAATTAGGCAGCTATTGGTGCAAGGTTTGAGGCTGTTCTGAGGCCAACGAGTAATTGAGGCTGTTTTGACAGGCGCAACAGGGGGGATGCAACTCTAATATTAGGAAGATAAAAATAATAATATATGCCATTTGTAGACGCTTTTATCCAAAGTTACTTACAGTCATGTGTGCATAAATTTTTTTACGTATGGGTAAGGTCGCGGGATCGAACCCACTCCTGCTGGTTACACCTCATGACTCTACCACAATTAAGCCATGTTCCTAATGTTTGGTATAATCAGTGTACACACACAGTGGGAGTGTGTAGGGAGTTGGAAAAGAGAAGGAGAGGAGCGGAGGAGAGGGGGGATGGATGGAGATGGAGGGAAATGTCAGAGGGAGAGATTTATGCTTTCCTGGTCAGCTTTAACTTGTAAGCCACTCCATCATCCCCTTCTCTCTCCTCTGTGCTAGCCTCGTATAGATACACTCCCAGGAGTTTACACTCATCTACATGTCAATGATATGTGTATGTGTAAGAGGGTGTGTTCGTGTGTGTTCCATTTTCTCATGTGTTTTTTTATTTTTCTTATTTAATTCTGCACAGTTGGGGAAAGAAGTTTGTAAGGAAACATTTCACGTAAGGTCTACTACACCTGTTGTCTCGGCTCATTGTGACAAATCCAATTTGATTTGATCTCCAGTACTTATCTTCCAATAATGTATACATGGTCCGTCAAAAAGCCGGATTGTCTCTCTAGATATGTTTTGAAACTATCTATTTGTTCGCATCTCCAAGCTCATTTTCACAAAACACTTTCCAATAGCTACCTCCAACAGCCACATAGTGTAAAACAATGGCCCATTTCCCTACAGAACCGAGGAGGTGAGGGGCTCTGGGAAGTATGGTGCCAGGAAAACTCAACCTCTCACTCAACATCAACAAAACAAAAGGAGATCGTATGGACTTCGGAAACAGACAGAGGGTGCATTCCATATCCACATCGATCGGGACCGCAGTGGAGGCCATGGAAAGCTTCAAGTTCCTTGGCGTACACATCACCGGGACAAACTGAAATGGTCCACCCACGCAGAGTGTGGTGAAGAAGCCAACACCTCCTTTCAACCCTCAGGAGGCTGGAAGAAATGTGGTTTATCACCTAAAACCCTCACAAACTTTTACAGATCTTTAATTGAGAGCATCCTGTCGGGCTGTATCACCACCTGGTAAACCTTTCGCCCACAACAACACTGGGGCTCTCAGGTGGTGCGGTAACTGCCTAACACATTACCGGGCAAAACTACCCGTCCCTCCAAGACACATACAGCACCCGATATACAACAGGAAGGCCAAATAGGATCATCAAGGACATCAACCACTGTCGCCCTGACTCAGGGGACGCTCCATATGTTGAGTCAGGGTGTGTATATTTCCTTGTTGTGCTTTTTCTATGTTGTCGATCTAGTATGTGTAGATCTATGTTACCAGTGTGGTTCCCAATCGAGGAGCTGTCGCTCGTTGTCTCTGATTGGGGACCTGCCTCAGGCAGCCTATTGGCACTGTCTAGTTGTGGGATCTGTTCCTTGTAAGGTATGTTGTGTGTTCTACCTTGGACTTCTAGCGTGTCCGTTTCCTTTGTTGTTTTGTCGTAGGTGTTTAAAGTTTAATAAACATGTACGCATATCACGCTGCAGCCTTGGTCTGACCCTCATTCAACGAAGGCTTCCAATCCACCCGAGCTACACTGCCTGTTCACCCCGCTATCATCCAGAAGGCGAGGTCAGTAGAGGTGCATCAAAGCTGGGACCGAGAGAATGAAAACAGCTTTCTATCTCAAGGCCATCAGACAGTTAAATAGCCATCACTAGCACATTAGAGGCTGCTGCTGCCTATTGAAATCACTGGCCACTTTAAGAAATGGAACACTAGTCACTTTAATAATGTTTTACATATCTTGCACTACTCATCTCATTGTATATACTGTATTCTATCTCTATAATATTCTACTGTATCTCTAGTCCATGCCGCTCTGTTCATTGCTTGTCCATATATGTATATTTCTTAAATCCCATTCCTTACTTTTTAGTGTGTGTATTGGGTATATGTTGTGGAAATGTTAGATATTATTACTGCACTGTCGAGCTAGAAGCACAAGCATTCCGCTACACCTGCTATAACATCTGCTAAACACGTGTAATGTGACAAAATACATATTAGATTTGATTTGGATTTGAAAGGAATATTCTAACCTGCTTCCATTTTCCCATTAGAAATAGGACCCCAGACATTGTTTAAAGTGCAGCTGCAGAGACACCTAAAACCACACACCTCCTAGGATTGTAGGGGGAGAAGAGGAGTGTGACTCCTCCATGTATTCCCTCAGTAAAGTAACTTGGTTTGGGCTTGCAGGTAACTGCTATGATAGCGTGTTGACTATGTTAAGATGCTGATGCTGATGTTTTGTGATGGCAGAGCTGTGTGGTGGTATCTGGTGGTATAAGCCTGGAGCTTTGTTTCGTTCCAGGCTTTGAACGTGGTTTATATCAGTCTCTAGCTATCTGCAACGTGCGCATGACAAACACACACACACACACACACACACACACACACACACACACACACACACACACACACACACACACACACCCACACATATACAGCTATTTGATCTCTGTCAAAGATCCTCAGGACAGACCAAAATAGAATAGTGATTAACTTAAACATCTCAAGACAACGCTTCTCTCCTCCTTCTTAAAACGAATTGAAGTCAAAAGGGAGTCATCGCAGCGAAATCGATAAACACATCACTGTTCCCTCTGTGTCTTCTGCCAGCGCTCGCTGCCACATCCCCTTTTAGCTTGGTCCCTTCCCAAAGCTCTCAAGGCTCTACAACATGCAAGCAACAATCCCATTTATTTTACTGTATTCAACTTCAGTAAAACACCTCTGCCGAGGATCCCAGGCAGTCCTGAATGAAGTCTAAACAATTTCTACACCCACTCCAGTTATGAAGTAGTATTCTATTAAAGAGAAGTTAAATGTCAAGGTAAAGTATACAAGCTCTTACAATGGGGAAAGCAGAGGCACATGGACAGAGTTTTCTCTGGGTTGGATAAATACATTATCTACTTGAAGCTTGAAAACACCTCCTCCAAGCTCAGGGCCAAATCATTATGTAGTCCATTGAATTAATTGACAGAATGACCTTCCTCTCAATGGACTCTAAGAATCAACAGGCTCCTCCAGGGGTAGGTGGGTGTGAGCGGAAGATACAAGCTCCAAGTCAGGTTGGAATATATGCATCTACATGAAGTAGCTAAGCTGGAAATTGCAGCTACTACCTTGGCCTCTGGGTCATATGTGTTACAATGGGTGAAGGAGGAGTGAACGATTCAGTCTGTAGACCTGTGAGAGTATAGAAGGTAGATAGACTACTAGGTAATCCCACAGGGCAGGGGTGGGTAAAACAGTTTAGCATGTGGGCAAACACAGAAGGACCAAAACCACACATACACACACACGCATGCACTCCCTTGAGACGCATGACACACACACCTACTTCTTGAATTGATGTATTCCTTGCCTGCAGGGTCTACTGGGATGAGCAGCTCTACATTTTACACAGAATTCCCGAGCCTCCTCTCTCTCTCTCTCTCTCTCTCTCTCTCTCTCTCTCTCTCTCTCTCTCTCTCTCTCTCTCTCTCTCTCTCTCTCTCTCTCCTCTCTCTCTCTCTTTCCTCTCTCTCCTCCTCCCTCTCTGGCATTGATCCAGGTGAAATTGCTGCTTTCCTGATAGTCCAGCAGGCTGCTGTTTGCTGGCTGTTTGCTGGCTTTTGTAGGCATTGTTTGCAGGCTGTTTGCAGGCCTGTCAAATGCTGGGCTGCTGGAATATCGACGATAAGATGATGTGAGGACAGCGCTTCATCAAAAGCTACCATGAGACGCTGGGTTTCCAAATAAAATCAAAATCAAATGTTATTTGTCACATATATCGTGTTTAGCACATATTTTGCTGGTGTAGCGAAATGCTTGTGCTTCTAGCTCCGACAGTGCAATAACATCTAACAAGTAATATCTAACAATTTCACAACATATACCCAAACACACAAATCTAAGTAAGGAATGGAATTAAGAATATATACACTACCGTTCTGGGTCACTTAGAAATGTCCTTGTTTTCGAAAAGAAAAAGCAATATTTTTGTCCATTAAAATAACATCAAATTGATCAAGAAATACAGTGTAGACATTGTTACCCGTTGTGTTTGCTAATCCAAGTTTATCATTTTAAAAGGTTAATTGGTTACAGAAAACCGCTTTGCAATTGTGTGCACAGCTGAAAAATTTAAGTGCTGATTAAAGAAGCAATACAACTGGCCATCTCTTGGAGACTAGTTGAGTATCTGGAGCATCAGCAATTTTCGTAAACCCCAGGCTCAAACTGGCCAGAAACAAACTCTTTTCTTCTGAAACTTGTCAGTCTATTCTTGTTCTGAGAAATGAAGGCTATTCCATGCGAAATTGCCAAGAAACTGGAAGATCTCGTACTGAACGCTGGTATTTTCTCCTTCACAGAGCAGCGCAAACTGGCTTCTAACCAGAATAGAAAGAGGAGTGGGAGGCCCGGTGCACAACTGAGCAAAAGGACAAATACATTAGAGTGTCTAGTTTGAGAAACAGACGCCTCACAGTCCCTCTCAACTGGCAGCTTCATTAAATAGTACCCGCATAAACACCAGTCTCAAATCCGCAACAGTGAAGAGGCGACTACGGGGATGCTGACCTTCTAGGCAGAGTTGCAAAAGAAATCCATATCTTAGACTGGCCAATAAAAAATAAAAGATGGCCGATGGGCAAAGAACACAGACACTGGACAGAGGAAAATTGGAAAAGAAGTGTTGTAGACAGACAAATAGAAGTTTGAGGTGTTCGGATCACGAATGAAGAGATGCGACCAAATGAAAAGATGCTGGAGGAGTCGCTTGATGCCACTCTGTCAAGCATGGTGGAGGCAATGTGATGGTCTGGGGTTTGGTGGCTGGTAAAATGGGAGATTTGTGCTAGGTGTAGGATCTTGAAGAAGGAAGGGGTATCACTCCATTTTGCAACACTATGCCATACCCTGTGGACGGTGCTTTGATTGGAGCCAATTTCCTCCTACAACAGGACAGAATGACCCAAAAGCTTGTCAAACTATGTAAGAACTATTTAGGGAAGAAGCAGTCAGCTGGTATTCTGTCTATATTGGTGTGGGCCAGCGCAGTCATCGGATCTCAACCTATTGAGCTGTTGTGGGAGCAGCTTGACCGTATGATACGTAAGAAGTGCCCCATCAAGTCAATCCACTTGTGGGAGGTGCTTCTTGAGCCATGGGGGTGAAATCTCTTCTGATTACCTCAAACATTGACAACTACAATGCAAAAAGGTCTGCAGGCTGTAAATTTACATTTAATGCATTTAGCAGACGGCTCTTATCCAGAGCTGACTTAAAGTTAGTGAGTGCATACATTTTCATACTGGCCCCCGTGGAAACGAACCAACAACCCTGGAGTTGCAAGCGCTTGTCAGACCGGTGTAGGTGGATGATAGGAATCAGGCGCAGGAAACCAGGAGGACGTCAACAGAACTTTTACTAAGTCCAAACACTGGGTATAAGTCGCCAACCCAACCGGGTGGGCGCGAACAAATTACGCCACGAAATACACAGTGCGGAAAAACAAGAAAAAGCGCACATACAGTCGAGCTCTGCGTGAAATACAACACTGTGAGAGAACAAACCGAAAGAGGCAGGCTGACATAAACAATCACACATAACACCTGACCCGAAACAAACAAACTAAATAAGGGGAACAATCAAGACACAAATAAGGGACAGGTGTTATGAACAGACAAAACCAAAAGAACAAGAAACATCGAACGGTGAAGCTAGTACTCCGGGAGACGACGACCACAAGTCCGCCCGAACAAGGAAGAGGAGCAGCCTCGGCCGAAACCGTGACAGTACGAGCGGGCTCCAGCCGTGCGCCTGACCGAGCTTCGAGGGGACGACCGGACGGAGCAGGGCGCGGATGACCTCTCGATGGGAATCGGTCAGTAGGGACTTCAGTCTCAACACGTCCCTCCTTACACCCCAGGCACCGCTTCTCTCCCGGACCGTACCCCTCCCACTCCACGAGATATTGGAAGACCCCCATCCGGCGGTCTAGAATCCAGGATGGACCTCACCCGGTAGTGACGCCGGAGCCCCCTCACAATGTCCAACGGGGCGGAGGAGTCTCCTCCAATCTCAAAGTCCTGGAGTGGGACTCACTACCACCACGGCCTGAGGAGACACATGGAACGCAGGGTTAATATTTTTTTAGTCAACAGGTAGTTCTAACCTATAACTCACCTCGTTCAATCTCCTCAGGACCTCAAACGTCCCACAAACCGCCGAAACCCAGCTTCCCGGCAGGGCAGGCGGAGGGGCAGGTTTCCTGGGTTGAGAGCCAGACTCGATCTCCAGGTGCGATACCCCGGCCCCTCACTGCGATGTAGGTCGGCGCTCGTCTTCTGTCGACGTATGTGCACGCTGCTGTGATGGACGTAGTACAGCGTCCACGTCTCCTCCGAGCGCCTTACCCACTCATCCACAGCGGGGGCCTCGATCTGGCTCTCATGCCATGGTGCCAGCACCGGCTGGTACCCTAACACACACTGAAACGGGGGTTAGTTGGAGGGAGTGGCAGAGAGTTCTGTGCCATCTCGGCCCAGGGCACATATCTCGCCCACTACTACGGCCGGCCCTGCAGGATAAGGACCTCAGAAACCTACCGCACATCCTGGTTGACACGTTCAACCTGCCCATTACTCTCCGGTGGTAACCCGAGGTAAGGCTTCGACTTTTAACCCCCGTTCCATAAATGCCCTCCACACTCTAGAGGTGAACTGGGGGCCTCGGTCAGACACTATATCTCGGGTACCCCGTAATGCCGGGAAAACATGGGTGAACAGAGCTTTCCAGCGGTCTGTAGGGCAGTGGGTAGACCCGGCCTTGGGAAGGAGACGACAGGCCTTCGAGAACCTATCCACAACGACCCGGGATGGTAGTATTCCCCTGTGAGGGGGGAAGGTCGGTAACACAAAATCCACCGAGAGGAATTGGGACCAGGGTCGTTGTGGAATATGGGCAGGGTTGTAACTTCACCCCTGGGCAAATGTCTGGGCAGCCTTACACTGGGCACACACCGAACAGGGAGGAGACATAAATCCTCACATCCCTCTAGCTAACGTTGTCCACCATTACTTCGTGCTAAGGCAGTGCACCGTCCGGCCGATACCCGGATGGCTGTGAGGAGGGGACGTATGAGCCCAACAAATGAGGCGATCGCGTATCTCGAACGGAAGCGTACGTCCGACCCACAGGACACTGAGGAGGATTTCGGAGTCGAGTGCTTATGTCCGCTCGATCTCACCATCAACCTCCCACACCACCGGGAGCAACCAGACAAGACTCCCGGTAGTATGGGCGTGGACCTCAACTGACCTCTCCTCTGCGTCATACCGTCAGGGACAGAGCATCTGCCTTCCCGTTCTGGGACCCAGGGATGTATGTGATCTTGGGAACACAAACCGGGCCAGGAACATAGTCCAACGAGCCTGGCGAGGATTCAGTCTCCTAGCTGCCCGGATGTACTCCAGGTTACGATGGTCAGTTTGAAGAGGAAAGGGTGTTGATCCCCCTCTCTCGAGCCAATGCCGCCACACCTTTAGGGCCTGTACCACGGCTAACAGCTCCTGTCTCCCTCGTCATAATTCCGCTCCCGCCCGGACAGAGCTTCGAGAACGCACAGGGACGGAGTTTAGGTGGGAGTACCGAACAGCTGGGAAAAGAACGGCCCCTATCCCGGCCTCTCTGACGCCCGTCCCACCTCTACTTAGAACGGTGAAGAGGATCCGGATGCGCAACCTGCGCCGAGGTAAACAGGTCCTTCATCCCAAATGCCCTGTCCGCCTCAGCTGACCACCGCATAGCGCACCGGACCCCCTTTAACAGAGACGTTATGGGAGCTGCCACCTGTCCAAAACCCCCGGATAAACCCTCCGGTAGTAATTCGTAAAAACCCAAGAACCGTTGCACCTCCTTCACAGTGGTTAGGGTCTGTATTCCCAGCATGCCCAGCCCCAAACCACCCGGTCTACCTCCATCTTCACCCCCTGACGCCAGATAACTGGTAACCCAGAAAGGAGACCTGACTTCTGAAAAAACAGACATTTCTCTGCCTTGACATATAGGTCATGCTCCAACAGCCTCCGCCAATACTCGGCAAAAGCACCAGGGCTACATGCTCAACGGGTAGGACTATACATTCAGAATGATAAATCGTCGATGTACTATCACCACTCCCTGTCCCTGCATGTCTGGAGAAAATCTCATCAATCGAAGGATTGGAAGACTGAGGGTGCATTCATCAACCCATATGGCATGACTTAAGATACTGCGTAGTGCCGGAAGTGGGTATAGCAACGCTTGTCTTCCATTCACATCGCCTTTCGGATGCTCACGATTATATCTGCGCTCCTAAATCCAATTTTGTAAAGAACTGCGCACCATGCTGACTCCGTCATAGTTAATCTGAGGAGTGGATAGCTGTACTTCACTGTGATCTGATTGAGACCGTATTAATCTACCACCCGATATGAATCTCCATCCTTCTTCTTCACAAAAAAAGAAACCGAGGAAACGGGTGTAAACGGATGGCCGTATGTCCTGTCTAAGAGACTCAGAGATCCATGTCTCCATAGATTTTTTCTCCTCTTGGAGACAAGGGATACACATGGCTCCGCGGGAGAGCTCCGCCTGACTGGAGATCTCTCACACACAATCCCCGTCTATGAGGCGGCAGCTGCGCATACCTGTCTTACTGAACGCCAGTGCCAAATCCTCATACTCGGGGGAATCTGCAGTGCTGGCATTAGATTCGGACTCTCCTTACGAGTTCGCCCCTATCAGGAAACTTACCCAGACACCGCCCCTCACTTGAGCAGACCACCCCTTTAAGAGCTTTCTCTCGCCACCCAATAATGGGGTCATGAGTCATCAACCAGGAAGACCCAGCACCCCGGGATACGCAGAGAGTCAATCAGATAAAGCTGAATTCTCTCCTCATGACCCTCCTGCTGTGCCACTCATCTAAGTGGTAAGCTGTGACCTCCTAATCAACCCAGACCCCTAACCGGACGGCTATCTAGGGCATGGACGGGGAAAAGGCTTATCCACTGGAAGAGGAATCCTAACCTCTACAGAGAACGGCGTATCTTATAAAATTCCCAGCTGGCGCCTGAATCTACCAGCGCCTTATGCTGGGAACGAGGTGCAACCTGTGGGAAACAAACAGGCAAGGTTAGGTGCACGACAGAAAAAGCTCTGGGTAAGCAGGACGCCTACTCACCTGGGGGACCCCCAATGCTGTACACCTTATCTCCTCCCCTGGGAGGACTCGCCCCAGCACCTAGCCGCAGTGTGCCCTCCATGACCACAGTTGGTGCAAGGGCCAGGTCCCCGTGGCTCACTCCTCCTCCGTTCCCCAAGCGCCAGCACCCCGAGCTCCATAGGACTGCGCTCGGGAGGCGCTGGAGGAGTGGAATGGGCGAACCCCCCTCCGGGACGCCCACGGGTGGCGAGCAGGGTATCCAGCCGGATGGCCATGTCGACCAGTTGGTCGAAAAGGTTAACGAGATGCGTTCCTGCACGCCAACTCTCGCTGGACGTCCTCTCGGAGGCTGCAGCGGAAATGGACAATAAGAGGCTCCGCTCATTCCACCCTGCATCAGCCGCTAGGGGTCCGAACTCCTAGGCAGTCCGTCGCTCCTCATCCCCTGTCGGAGGAGAACAGACGTTCCCCCGCCGCTTCTTCCCTTCTGGTGGATGGTCGAATACAGCACTGGAAGCGGCGGCCGCATAGTTCGTAGTTGCAAGCTCCATTCTCCTCCACTTTCGGCGTTGGCCCACCCCAACGCCTTGCCGGTGAGACAGGAGATGAGGGCTGAGACTTGCTCGTGTGGCGACGAGGGTGTACGGTGGCGAGGTAGAGCTCCACCTGCAGCAGGAACCCTTGACACCCGGTGGAGCCGTCGTACGCCCTCGGGAGCCAGAGCCGAATCCCACTGGGTTCGGAGATGAAACTCCGGGGAGGGCTGACCGCTCAAAGGAGCTGGGTTTCGGTGGTTGGAGGTGTGGGCACCCCGCTAGTCTCCAATCGGTGTAGAGTGTTCATCTCACCTCTCCAGGGCGTGACAGACTTGGTTCATTCGGTCCTCCTGACCACGAAGACGTTTGATTCCCATATCGGGGGTCGGCGCGATCGCTCCTGCTGGGATTCCATTGCGATGCGTATGATTCTGTCAGACTGGTGTAGGTGGATGATAGGAATCAGGCGCAGGAAACCAGGAGGGCTGTCAACAGAACCTTTACTAAGTCCAAACACAAGTATCAGTCGCCAACCCAACCGGGTGTCGCGAACAATCTGCACGTAAATACACAGTGCGGAAAAACAAGAAAAAGCGCACACAGTGCGAGCTCTCGTAAATACAACACAACTGAGAACAAACTCGAAGAGGCAGGCTGACTATAAAAATCACGCATAACACCTGACCCAAACAAACCTAAATAAGGGGAACAATCAAGATACAAATAAGGGACAGGTGTTATGAACAGACAAAACCAAAAGAACAAGAAACATCGAACGGTGGCAGCTATAGTAATCGAGACGAATGCGACCACCAAGTCCGCCCGAACAAGGAAGAGGAGCAGCCTCGGCCGAAACCGTGA
>NW_025539062.1:0-15023 GCF_020615455.1 Coregonus clupeaformis | reverse complement strand
GATGCAGCTGGAGTTAAAAAATACAGCCCAGCTGTCTCTGTGCGGTTGCTGCTTCCCTGATGAGTTAGTCTGGGGAAGGTTCGTTATCAGGGACGCTTAGTTCCTTGGAGGGAACTAAGAGTATCAGTATGTCTGAATAGTTACATCATCGATTGCAGCACCTAACTTGTCCCCTAACTTGGTCTCAGATGCTCAGTTCAATATCACTTACCCAGAAAGCTTAACCATCTATGGAAGGAAGAGCATAAGAATATATATTTTTAACTATGTTCCAAAACAAAATATACAGTTGAAGTCGGAAGTTTACATACACTTAGGTTGGAGTCATTAAAACTTGTTTTTCAACCACTCCACACATTTCTTGTTAACAAACTATAGTTTTGGCAAGTCGGTTAGGACATATACTTTGTGCATGACACAAGTAATTTTTCCAACAATTGTTTACAGACAGATTATTTCACTGTATCACAATTCCAGTGGGTCATAAATTTACATACACTAAGTTCACTGTGCCTTTAAACAGCTTGGAAAATTCCAGACAATTATGTCATGGCTTTAGAAGCTTCTGATAGGCTAATTGACATCATTTGAGTCAATTGGAGGTGTACCTGTGGATGTATTTCAGGGCCTACCTTCAAACTCTGTGCCTCTTTGCTTGACATCATGGGAAAATCAAAAGAAATCAGCCAAGACCTCAGAAAAAAATTTGTAGACCTCCACAAGTCTGGTTCATCCTTGGGAGCAATTTCCAAACGCCTGAAGGTACCATGTTCATCTGTACAAACAATAGTATGCAAGTATAAACACCATGGGACCACGCAGCCGTCATACCGCTCAGGAAGGAGAAGCGTTCTGTCTCCTAGACATTAACGTACTTTGGTGCGAAAAGTGCAAATCAATCCCAGAACAACAGCAAAGGCCCTTGTAAAGATGCTGGAGGAAACCGGTACAAAAGTATCTATATCCACAGTAAAACGAGTCCTATATCGACATAACCTGAAGGCCGCTCAGCAAGGAAGAAGCCACTGCTCCAAAACCGCCATAAAAAAAACCAGACTACAGTTTGCAACTGCACATGGGGACAAAGATCGTACTTTTTGGAGAAATGTACTCTGGTCTGATGAAACAAAAATAGAACTGTTTGGCCATAATGACCATTATTATGTTTGGAGGAAAAAGGGGGTGGCTTGCAAGCAAAAGAACATCATCCCAACCGTGAAGAACGGGGGTGGCAGCATCATGCTGTAGGGGTGCTTTGCTGCAAGAGGGACTGGTGCACTTCACAAAATAGATTATATCATGAGGAAGGAAAATTATGTGGATATATTGAAGGAACATCTCCAAGACATCAGTCAGGAAGTTAAAGCTTGGTGAAATGGGTCTTCCAAATGGACAATGACCCCAAGCATACTTCAAAGTTGTGGCAAAATGGCTTAAGGACAACAAAGTCAAGGTATTGGAGTGGCCATCACAAAGCCCTGACCTCAATCCTATAGAACATTTGTTGGCAGAACTG
Organism: Coregonus clupeaformis; assembly: GCF_020615455.1. Taxonomy (NCBI): domain Eukaryota; kingdom Metazoa; phylum Chordata; class Actinopteri; order Salmoniformes; family Salmonidae; genus Coregonus; species Coregonus clupeaformis. The sequence continues at coordinate 13,507 of NW_025539062.1, read as the reverse complement.
AAAAAGTGTGTGCGAGCAAGGAGGCCTACAAACCAGACAGAAAGGGTGGTGGGGTTGGAAAGTAATAAAGGGGACTATATATATTTTTTAAAGGATATGTATGTGTGTATGTATGTATGTATGTATGTGTGTATGTATATGTATGTGTATATATATATATATATATATATACATATATATACACAGTGGGGAGAACAATTATTTGATACACTGCCGATTTTGCAGGTTTTCCTACTTACAAAGCATGTAGAGGTCTGTAATTTTTATCCTAGGTACACTTCAACTGTGAGAAACGGAATCTAAAACAAAAATCCAGAAAATAACATTGTATGATTTTTAAGTAATTAATTTGCATTTTATTGCATCTCTCACAGTTGAAGTGTACCTATGATAAAAATTACAGACCTCTACATGCTTTGTAAGTAGTAAAACCTGCAAAATCGGCAGTGTATCAAATAATTGTTCTCCCCACTGTATATATATATAAAAACATGGGGGCTTGGAAGTGATGCAGACTATTACATTGATGGAAGTTACAATCTATCTGCAATATTAAGCTGATCTACCGCCCAAAAAAAGAAGAAAAAAAGAAAAAGAGGCCTACAAACCTAACTCAGTTACACCAGCTCTGTCAAGAGGAATGGGCCAAAATTCACCCAACTTATTGTGGGAAGCTTGTGGAAGGCTACCCGAAACGTTTGACCCAAGTTAAACAATTTAAAGGCAATGCTACCAAATACTAATTGAGTGTATGTAAACTTCTGACCCACTGGGAATGTGATGAAAGAAATACAAGCTTAAATAAATCATTCTCTCTACTATTATTCTGACATTTCACATTCTTAAAATAAAGTGGTGATCCTAACTGACCTAAGACAGGGAATTTTTACTAGGATTAAATGTCAAGAATTGTGAAAACCTAAGTTTAAATGTATTTGGCTAAGGTGTATGTAAACTTCCGACTTCAACTGTATGTCAACAGGACTATATTCATGGGGGGTTGGTGGGAAAACATGAGGCATGTACATTTTACACTGAGTACCAGTTAGCAATGCCAAAAAACATGCCCTCCTGTCCAGAAATAGCCAACAGGGCTACACTTCCAGTCTGAACTGCATACTTGGTCAACTGTGACAGTGGACAGGCCAAATAACACCACTTTCTCTGCCCTGAGAGTGGCAGCTGATTTGGGAGGCTAAAACTAAAGCTGGTGTCTGTGGATGTCTGCAGTCACTGTGGCTGAGACTGGGTACGCAGTCAAATGGCCCAAAAGACCAGAGGCCAGGAGATGGCAATGACACACAGAGGACTAAAACAAAACAACCCCCATACTTTTCCCAATCCAAAACAATCCCATTATGGAGTGTTGGAGAGTCCAGTGTAGGGTGCATACTCAGGCATGTTGCCAAGCAGATATATATATTTAGACCCTACAGTGGCTGAAAACTCCCTACACTCCCAAAGTGACTAATATTGTATCTCAGTGCTAAATGAAAGTGATTTGATAGGATTAGGAAATTCCCCTTCAAAGTCTAGGTTAGAGCAGAAAAATCTGTCCCCCGTGTTTGCAATATTCAACAAATCTTTTAACCGCAATATTTTAGGTATCTTCAGATAAGTTTATTTCCATAGTAAAATCAAATATTATTGCGATTGCACTTCTAAATATGATTGGTGTACAAATACAATTAGCCTACACGGAATGTGTGTACTTATGATGACTTTGCCAGCCAGTTTATTCCTACACCAAATCAGCTAGGCTGAGATGGGCGTGGATAGCTGTATGTATGGGGCAAGACTGAACAGCCTGTGGCTAAAGTGGGACACATTTCCAGTCACACACCCCTCTCTGGCCTACTTTCCCCTGACACAGAGCAGCCTGGGCCCGGCCAGGGACACATTTCCAGTCACACACCCCTCTCTGGCCTCCATTCCCCTGACACAGAGCAGCCTGGGCCCGGTCAGCGCGCCCCTCACAGTTAGTGGAACATATCAACAAGCAGCTCTCCCTCAGCTGTTGAAAAACAAGAGGAAGTCCAGCCAAGCTATTGGCATGCTGCTGCACTAACTCCTCGTGATTCAGTCATTCAATGCCCAACACTGTTTCTCAATGAGTGTTTCAGCTGGCAAAACACAGGCTCGAACAAAAGTGAGCACCTGCTAAAACATAATGATGGGGTTGTGACTTGGGTTAATTGTAATTTCTTACAATTACTCAAATGTAACTGTTGCAATACAGTTGGATATCCACACTTACAGTGGGGGGAAAAAGTATTTAGTCAGCCACCAATTGTGCAAGTTCTCCCACTTACAAAGATGAGAGAGGCCTGTAATTTTCATCATAGGTACACATCAACTATGACAGACAAAATGAGAAAAAAAATCCAGAAAGTCACATTGTAGGATTTTTAATGAATTTATTTGCAAATTATGGTGGAAAATAAGTATTTGGTCAATAACAAAAGTTTCTCAATACTTTGTTATATACCCTTTGTTGGCAATGACACAGGTCAAACGTTTTCTGTAAGTCTTCACAAGGTTTTCACACACTGTTGCTGGTATTTTGGCCCATTCCTCCATGCAGATCTCCTCTAGAGCAGTGATGTTTTGGGGCTGTCAGCTGGGCAACACAGACTTTCAATTCCCTCCAAAGATTTTCTATGGGGTTGAGATCTGGAGACTGGCTAGGCCACTCCAGGACCTGAAATGCTTCTTACGAAGCCACTCCTTCGTTGCCCGGGCGGTGTGTTTGGGATCATTGTCATGCTGAAAGACCCAGCCACGTTTCATCTTCAATGCCCTTGCTGATGGAAGGAGGTTTTCACTCAAAATCTCACGATACATGGACCCATTCATTCTTTCCTTTACACGGATCAGTCGTCCTGGTCCCTTTGCAGAAAAAACAGCCCCAAAGCATGATGTTTCCACCCCCATGCTTCACAGTAGGTATGGTGTTCTTTGGATGCAACTCAGCATTCTTTGTCCTCCAAACACGACGAGTTGAGTTTTTACCAAAAGTTCTATTTTGGTTTCATCTGACCATATGACATTCTCCCAATCCTCTTCTGGATCATCCAAATGCACTCTAGCAAACTTCAGACGGGCCTGGACATGTACTGGCTTAAGCAGGGGGACACGTCTTGCACTGCAGGATTTGAGTCCCTGACGGCGTAGTGTGTTACTGATGGTAGGCTTTGTTACTTTGGTCCCAGCTCTCTGCAGGTCATTCACTAGGTCCCCCCGTGTGGTTCTGGGATTTTTGCTCACCGTTCTTGTGATCATTTTGACCCCACGGGGTGAGATCTTGCGTGGAGCCCCAGATCGAGGGAGATTATCAGTGGTCTTGTATGTCTTCCATTTCCTAATAATTGCTCCCACAGTTGATTTCTTCAAACCAAGCTGCTTACCTATTGCAGATTCAGTCTTCCCAGCCTGGTGCAGGTCTACAATTTTGTTTCTGGTGTCCTTTGACAGCTCTTTGGTCTTGCTTGGAGTTTGGAGTGTGACTGTTTGAGGTTGTGGACAGGTGTCTTTTATACTGATAACAAGTTCAAACAGGTGCCATTAATACAGGTAACGAGTGGAGGACAGAGGAGCCTCTTAAAGAAGAAGTTACAGGTCTGTGAGAGCCAGAAATCTTGCTTGTTTGTAGGTGACCAAATACTTATTTTCCACCATAATTTGCAAATAAATTCATAAAAAATCCTAAAATGTGATTTTCTGGATTTTTTTCTCAATTTGTCTGTCATAGTTGACGTGTACCTATGATGAAAATTACAGGCCTCTCTCATCTTTTTAAGTGGGAGAACTTGCACAATTGGTGGCTGACTAAATACTTTTTTCCCCCACTGTATCAAAAATAGACTGGATAAAACAAGACTGTTGATATTTTTCCTGTCTTTAAAGTTATTTATGTCTTAGTTACACCAGCTCTGTCAAGAGGAATGGGCCAAAATTCACCCAACTTATTGTGGGAAGCTTGTGGAAGGTTACCCGAAACGTTTGACCCAAGTTAAACAATTTAAAGGCAACGCTACCAAATACTATTTGAGTGTATCAACTTCTGACCCACTGGGAATGTTTTCAAGTTCAGCAAGACCTCAGAGAGTAAACATTGACTACTAATGTCCTAAATGATTCGACTCGTCATATTGGATATTATACTTCTGCTATTGAAATCTGAAGAGGTCAGCCCACCAAACACCATGCCTAATATACAATCCCCTGAACTTTTTTTACTAGAATAAAACAAATATTTTACTTTAAGGCCTTTCCACACTGTACGTTGGATTCAGTATTTTACGATTATTACATGTCACACTGTGCGATGTTACCAAATCAAATTCTTTATCAACCTGGCCAGATTGTATGATTTGCTTCAGTTTTGTCGTCACATTCTGCGATTGGCTTGAGAGGTTACGTCAGCTGACGTAGGCTAGGCCAACTGCAGCAGTGTATTTGATCTGCGCATTTGCCAGCACCAGCAGTGCACGCCTCCTACGCTTATGCACGAGGGAAGTGAGTTCAGAAAAACTGAAAGTATGCGTCTATTAATAGTTTTCAAATACAACCTTTATATGTCAGAATCAAATATGCTTCCCAAAAATAACATGGTCACTGTGGTAAAACGTTTATTTTGACTTGCGATTTTGTGCATTTATCGAAATCCCATTAGGTAGCCTGATTTCTGATGTCATGTAAAGATTATTAGAGAAATCATTCTTCTTGCAAAGCATGTAAATGTTTAAATCAAACTATTATATTAATCTGACTATTCAATCATGTTATTGTGTGCATACTCAGTGCCGGCTGTGTTCCTATTGGTCAGTCACTGGGATCAGCTCGTAACACCAGCCACACTACACGATAAAGGCTCAACACTTTGTCAGAGCCTACAACCAAACATTGTGGTACTTAATCTGCAGACCTAGACCCTGTCACACAACAACCGGATGTTCCGGTTTTCAGGGGAAATGGAAAGAGAGCCTGTGACGCGACTTCCGCTTTTGGACGTTAACAAAGCGCCACTCCATCTTAACTCCACCACATTTACTAGATTGGTTGAACAGTGCAGAAGGGAACCCCAACATTTTTTCCTTCTCATCAAGAGCAGCATGTAGGGGGATCTAATTTCAGGCATGTATTTTACGCCTGCTAAGTTATGTTAGTCACACTGAATGAGCCAAGACGTCTGACAATCGTTTACGACCTAAGAATTTGCACACAACGTGGAAATTTTGTCTGAGACTGCAAAAATTGTGGTATAAGATGGCTAAAACCGTACAGTCTGTGCGGGCCTTTAATTAATTATCAGTCACTTATTCTGAAAAGTAACCTACACTTACTTCTTGACTTGCAATCTTAGATGCATTCCCTAATGTTGTAAATTAAGGGAGTTATAAATAGTAAATATCTTGCCTTGTGTGCATCACAATCTCTTAGCTATGCAGGTTTGAAATTAACAGCATGATACAGCAAATACAACCAGGAAACTTTTGCTTGCTTGAATCCGAGGAGGGTGGGAATCGCCACTGTGTTTACTGAAAGGCTGTTCTCATACAAGGGTGTTCTTCTCTCCCAGTTAAGCCTCCTTTTATAGAGAGATCTCAGCCTCTGGTAAGTCCTGCCTTTGATCCGTAATGATATATGACAGGCGTAGCATTTGCCTACTGTAAGTCAACAGTTTGATAGGTGCCTAATTGAACCCACTTCTCCAGTGGCAGAGTCTTGGACTGATTTGCAGTAATGTAGTTTACACTATTTCATATTGTGATATTGTGTATATTCTAAGGATGGAATTCATTTGTTTCAGGCACTGCATTGTATTTGAACATTAAATAAGCTCTGAATTAGCCAATTATCTTGAACACCACTCTATGCTACCACTGCTCCTACTGACATGGAGTGTAGAAGAGTGCACCATAGTTTACCTCTTCATAGAGATCCTCATCCTCATCCTCCTCCTCATGGCTTCTTCTTAGAAGGGGCGCCAAGGTGTCCAGACTGTCCTCTCTGATCGGCTCGTAACCCGACTCCGGCGACCCCGCCCCCACGCTTGACCTCATGACCGACCCCACCTGGTCACCTGCATGATCCTCCAACCCACTTGTCCCTCCCTCCAGGGGGGCTGGCTGACTAGGAGCCCCCACCACCAGGGCATCAGGCTCGCGCCGCACCAACCAGGTTTCTAGCTCCGAGCTGGGCACCCAGAGGCGGTCCAGGGAGCGGACCCAGCCCAGGATCCTCCGGGCTGTGAAGAAGCCGTCCAGGTCCACACACTTGGGATGGAGGTCCTGGCCGTCCAGCTGGTTGTGGAGGTTGTGGAACTGTGTCTGGATGAGGGCCGAGGTGGGGCCCTGGATCATCTCGTGCCAGGGGGGCAGGTAAGGGCCCACATCTACTCTGACCCCAACCAGGCTGAGCAGTATGGTTACCTGGATCAAGCCTTCTGTGAAATATTTCTTCAGACACACCATGTCTTGTCTTCAGAGTTTACAGGGTGAGTGCAAGTAATGAGGGGAAAGGGAATGGAGATGTGGTGGGTGGCAAAATGCCAAGTGTCAGCCTCCGAAGAGTTATTGTCTGTTGATGGGTTATCTATAGCTTCAAGTCAATGTCATAAAGAGGGAAAATAAAGCTATTTTGGATACACCAAAATAGACACTATGGTGAAATAAAAAAAAGTGATGTATCCAAAAGTCCTCTCCTCTTCACTCTTCTAAATATCGTTAAATCCTATATAGACAAACACAACATGAAAGAATAAAGTTAGATAATACAATTAATTGATGAGTTATTTCAAAAGAATGTCACGTTGAAAATATGAATAAAAAGTAGTAAATCCAACATAATTCATGTAATAGCAGAGGAAGAGGCTGCTGAATTCAACCCCATGCTATAACATCAGGGCCGGTTCCAGGCATACAGTGAGGGGGGAAAAGTATTTGATCCCCTGCTGATTTTGTACATTTGCCCACTGACAAAGACATGATCAGTCTATAATTTTTATGGTAGGTTTATTTGAACAGTGAGAGACAGAATAACAACAAAAAAATCCAGAAAAACACATGACAAAAATGTTATGAATTGATTTGCATTTTAATGAGGGAAATAAGTATTTGACCCCTCTGCAAAACATGACTTAGTACTTGGTGGCAAAACCCTTGTTGGCAATCACAGAGGTCAGACGTTTCTTGTAGTTGGCCACCAGGTTTGCACACATCTCAGGAGGGATTTTGTCCCACTCCTCTTGCAGATCTTCTCCAAGTCATTAAGGTTTCGAGCCTGACGTTTGGCAACTCGAACCTTCAGCTCCTCCACAGATTTTTCTATGGGATTAAGGTCTGGAGACTGCAGGCCACTCCAGGACCTTAATGTGCTTCTTCTTGAGGCACTCCTTTGTTGCCTTGGCCGTGTGTTTTGGGTCATTGTCATGCTGGAATACCCATCCACGACCCATTTTCAATGCCCTGGCTGAGGGAAGGAGGTTCTCACCCAAGATTTGACGGTACATGGCCCCGTCCATCGTCCCTTTGGTGCGGTGAAGTTGTCCTGTCCCCTTAGCAGAAAAACACCCCCAAAGCATAATGTTTCCACCTCCATGTTTGACAGTGGCGATGGTGTTCTTGGGGTCATAGGCAGCATTCCTCCTCCTCCAAACACGGCGAGTTGAGTTGACGCCAAAGAGCTCGATTTTGGTCTCATCTGACCACAACACTTTCACCCAGTTCTCCTCTAAATCATTCAGATGTTCATTGGCAAACTTCAGACGGGCCTGTATATGTGCTTTCTTGAGCAGGGGGACCTTGCGGGCGCTGCAGGATTTCAGTCCTTCACGGCGTAGTGTGTTACCAATTGTTTTCTTGGTGACTATGGTCCCAGCTGCCTTGAGATCATTGACAAGATCCTCCCATGTAGTTCTGGGCTGATTCCTCACCGTTCTCATGATCATTGCAACTCCACGAGGTGAGATCTTGCATGGAGCCCCAGGCCGAGGGAGATTGACAGTTATTTTGTGTTTCTTCCATTTGCGAATAATTGCACCAACTGTTGTCACTTTCTCACCAAGCTGCTTGGCGATGGACTTGTAGCTCTTTCCAGCCTTGTGTAGGTCTACAATCTTGTCCCTGACATCCTTGGAGAGCTCTTTGGTCTTGGCCATGGTGGAGAGTTTGGAATCTGATTGATTGATTGCTTCTGTGGACAGGTGTCTTTTATACAGGTAACAAGCTGAGATTAGGAGCACTCCCTTTAAGAGTGTGCTCCTAATCTCAGCTCGTTAACTGTATAAAAGACACCTGGGAGCCAGAAATCTTTCTGATTGAGAGGGGGTCAAATACTTATTTCCCTAATTAAAATGCAAATCAATGTATAACATTTTTTATATGCGTTTTTCTGGATTTTTTTGTTGTTATTCTGTCTCTCACTGTTCAAATAAACCTACCATTAAAATTATAGACTGATCATTTCTTTGTCAGTGGGCAAACGTACAAAATCAGCAGGGGATCAAATACTTTCTTCCCTCACTGTAAACTACATAAGCAGTCGCTTAGGTCCTACGGCCACTAGGGGGCCCACAACCATTTTTTAAAAATATACACAACCAGTCAAAATGTTTGACACACCTACTCATTCAAGGGTTTTTCTTTATTTTTACTATTTTCTACATTGTAGAATAATAGTGAAGACATCAAAACTATGAAATAACACATATGGAATCATGTAGTAACCAAAAAAGTGTAAACAAATTCTTCAAATAGCCACACTTTGCCTTGATGACAACTTTGCACGGTCTTGGCATTCTCTCAAACAGCTTCATGAGGAATGCTTTTCCAATAGTCTTGAATGAGTTCCCACATATGCTTAGCACTTGTTGGCTGCTTTTCCTTCACTTTGCCTGTCTGACTCATCCCAAACCATCTCAATTGGGTTGAGGTCGGGGGATTGTGGAGGCCAAGTCATCTGATGCAGCACTCAATCACTCTCCTTCTTGGTAAAATAGCCCTTACACAGCCTGGAGGTGCGTTGGGTCATTGTCCTGTTGAAAAACAAATGATAGTCCCACTAAGCCCAAACCAGTGTGTCGCTGCAGAATGCTGTGGTAGCCATGCTGGTTAAGTGTGCCTTGAATTCTAAATAAATCACTGACAGTGTCACCAGCAAAGCACCATCACACCTCCTCCTCCATGCTTCACGGTGGGGACCACACATGTGGAGGTCATCTGTTCACCTACTCTGCGTCTCACAAAGACACGGCATTTGGAACTAAAAATCTCAAATTTGGACTGATTTCCACTGGTCTAATGTCGATTGCTCGTGTTTCTTGGACCAAGCAAGTTTCTTCTTCTTATTGGTGTCCTTTAGTAGTGGTTTCTTTGCAGCAATTCGACCATGAAGGCCTGATTCACGCAGTCTCCTCTGAAGAGTTGATGTTAAGATGTATCTGTTACTTGAACTCTGTGAAGCATTTATTTGGGCTGCAATCTGAGGTGCAGTTAACACTAATGAATGTATCAAGTAACTCTTGGTCTTCCTTTCCTGTGGCGGTCTTCATGAGAGCCAGTTTCATCATAGCACTTGAAGAAACGTTCAAAGTTCTTGATATTTTCCGGATTGACTGACCTTCATGTGTTAAAGTAATGATGGACTGTCGTTTCTCTTTGCTTGTTTGAGCTGTTCTTGCCATAATATGGACTTGGTATTTTACCAAATAGGGCTATCACTCCTACCTTGTCACAACACAACTGATTGGCTCAAATGCATTAAGAAGGAAAGGAATTCCACAAATTAACTTTTAACAAGGCACACCTGTTAATTGAAATGCATTCCAGGTGACTACGTCATGAAGCTGGTTGAGAGAATGCCAAGAGTATGCAAAGCTGTCATCAAGGCAAAGGGTGGCTACTTTGAAGAATCTCAAATATATAATATATTTTGATTTGTTTAACACTTTACAGTAACAATAGTAGAATACACCAGGTACAATTTCAAAATGTGATTGTGCATCAGCAGTTTTCTCATATGTCAGTCACTGACAGTCACTCAATTAGCCATGTCAGCTAAGAATTTTTTGATTAGTAGTTAGTCTAGACAGTTATCTAAACTTGTAGTAATCATGGCCGACTACCGACCGGGCATGCAGGGCACGTGCCCAGGGGCCCTGACCTCCAGGGGACCCCCAATGATTTTGTTAGTCATTCTCACTCAGATATTATATTAACATGACATAAGTCATTACAAAATGTGTAGAATAGCATGATTTTGCTTTAAAACTTGTGATGTCACGAGAGGCTGTGTCCTGGAGGGACGTTACATCCCCCTGAGATGGCTGCAAACCCAGACAGCTATGGCTCCATCTGCTGGTATGGTCGGAACTCCACCCCCTATGGCCAATCTTCCCACGCAGCTGAGACAAATGAGGAGCTGATGAGCTGAAGGTTTGGGAAGGGAAGACACACAGGCTCCAACCTGGGCTCTCTGGAGGACAAGAGTGCTGCACGTCCACTTCCATGAGGAATATAAGGATTTGGAGATACTTACCTTTGGGAAATACTCACCTTTGGATATATGCACCTGTGGAAATACGTGTGGGACATTTGGAAGGACGTTTTGCTGGGTTGGCTACTAGCTGCAACGTGGAATACAGTAAGACTGGGGAAAAGTTATTTGAGCGAGGGAGAGTTATGATTTTGGATGTGGAAGAGACATCCCTGAACTGTTAACCTTTAAAGAGCCACCAGAGAACAGTATTGTGTTATACTTTCAGTTAGTTTCCCAAGACCTTTAATAAAATCCTTGTTTTGGTTGAACCTGGTCTCCTTGCACTACTTGAGCAATCCCGCTGAAAGCTGTGTAGCCTCTCGTGACATCACAGATGGTGGAGAATACAGGCACGCTCAAGCGTTAATAGTGCATGTCAGAGGAGGATACCGAAGGTTTGATCACCCAGTTTTCCAAGTTGGCCGTAGGCTCCCGCCGACTGAAATGGAGGACATATTGAAAGCCCTTGTTGCTGGCCAGCAAGCCCAGATGCAAGCAAACGTGGCTCTTTGGAGGAGCAAAAGAAAGCCAACCTTCTGAAGGCAGAGGAATTGCAGTTGCAGAGACAGAGGGTGGTCCAAAATACCCGCCCAATAAAGGCAAGTGACTTTATATCTAAGGTGGGAGCTACCGATGACATTGAGGCATACCTGCATGCATTTGAGGCCACGGCCACTAGGGAAGCCTGGCCCAAGCAACAGTGGGTTGGTCTGTTAGCCCCCTTCTAACCGGGGGAATCGCTGAATGCTGTCCGGGACCTGGGCCCTGACCAGGTTACTGACTATGATGCCCCTGAAGTCTGAGATCCTCAGCAGATATGGACTCACAAAGTTTGGTATGGCCCAGCGCTCACAGCTGGACCTTCCAACCAGACCAACCTCCTCGGGCACAGATGCATGAACTTGTCCGAATCGCAAGGAAATGGCTGGATCCGCAGAGGAATACAGCAGCGGCGGTGGTGGAGGCCGTTGTGGTGGATCGTTACTTCACGCGCCCTGCCTTATGAGGCAAAACGGTTCATCAGTCAACAGGCCTTGACCACGGCTGATCTGACCGTGGAAGCTGTGGAAAAGTACCAGGCCACAGCGGAGATGCTGAATGCTTCCCGAAAAGACCCCAGGAGTGCGGCCCCACCACAAATGGGAAGAACCCGTCCAAAGGACCCGGTCTCAACCCAGCCACGCCAGGACTTATCCCGGCTCCAGGGGGAGCCAGAAACCAGGCGGGTCCAAGAAGAGTACACCAGGAGGGGGAAACTCGACAGTGTTACCGGTGTGGGGAGATGGGACATATCTCCTGGCAGTGTGGGAAACCAGCCGATGAACCTATGCCCACTGCGGAGTCCTCCAGCTCAGCACCCACACACCGTTTTGCCTCGCTCTTGGGAGTCGTAGATGGCGGCCCAGATCGACCCCCCACCTGCCCGGTAACTGTGAATCACCATGATGTGGAGGCCTTACTGATTCTGGTAGCCGGGCCACCCTGGTGCGTAAGGATTTGGTGGGCCCAACGTGTCTGACCCCGGGGAAAGTCCTCCCAGTTTCCTGTGTCCATGGGGACACCAGAGAATACCCCATTACTGAACTTACAATGACCAGCACACGGGGAACCATACACACGACGGCGGGGGGTGGTTGATTCCCTCCCCCGTCCCATCTAATTGGACGAGACTGCCCAGCCTTTTACCCACTCTGGAGAGAGTCTCAGGAGAGGATAACCCGAGTACCTCGGAAACGGAGAGGCAAGACTCATCCTGGGAAGGCTCCGGTGCAATCCTCCGAGTTACTCACTCCCGCCCGGGCTCTGATAGGGATGGCAGGTGCCCAGACCGACACAGAGACGGAGCTACAGAATCTGGACAAAGAACTGTCTGGTCTGAAGGGGACCGCTGAGAGGTATCGCTTTGTTAAAGCAACAGTTAGACATGAAGACAGAAGAGTTAGATATCCTCCAGGCTAAACTCCAACAGAGCTCCTTCCTAAGCAACCGGAGGAGCTGGAGAGGCTGCGCAGGACCATCGAGGAGTGTGAGGAGACCCTGCGCAGTAGTAAGGAGGTCCAGAAGAAGGCAGAGGAGAAGTACAAGGTGTTGGAGAACAAGATGAAGAATGCGGAGGCAGAGAGAGAGAAGGAACTGAAAGCTGCTCAACAGAAGCTAAACTCTGCTAAAACCAAGGCTGATCGTTCAGTAAGAAACTCAAGGAGCGACAACAGGAGGCTGAGTCCCTGGTCCTAGAGTTGGAGGAGTTGAAGAGAGAGCAGTCTGGCAAGCACCACGGCAATGCGGACACCCTCTCCCGGCGTGATGCCTTCTTCGCTGCCTTTACCCGACGAGGACGTCGGTCCCGAGGGAGGGGGATGTGTGATGTCACGAGAGGCTGTGTCCTGGAGGGACGTTACATCCCCTGAGATGGCTGCAAACCCAGACAGCTATGGCTCCATCTGCTGGTATGGTCGGGAACTCCACCCCTCTATGGCCAATCTTCCCACGCAGCTGAGACAAATGAGGAGGCTGATGAGCTGAAGGTTTGGGAAGGGAAGACACAGGCTCCAACCTGGGCTCTCTGGAGGACAAGAGTGCCGCACGTCCACTTCCATGAGGAATATAAGGATTTGGAGATACTTACCTTTGGGAAATACTCACCTTTGGATATATGCACCTGTGGAAAATGCGTGTGGGACATTTGGAAGGACGTTTTGTGGGTTAGGCCACTAGCTGCAACGTGGAATACAGTAAGACTGGGGAAAAGTTATTTGAGCGAGGGAGAGTTATGATTTTGGATGTGGAAGAGACATCCCTGAACTGTTAACCCTTAAAGAGCCACCAGAGAACAGTATTGTGTTATACTTCGTTAGTTTCCCAAGACCTTTAATAAAATCCTTGTTTTGGTTGAACCTGGTCTCCTTTTGCACTACTTGAGCAATCCCGCTTCGAAAGCTGTGTAGCCTCTACCGTGACATCACAAACT
>NW_025539061.1:0-15051 GCF_020615455.1 Coregonus clupeaformis | reverse complement strand
CTTTCTTACGAGCATAAAAAGCTCGTTTTCTCTATCATCAGCACCTCAACTCTGAGGACAGCTGCACGTAATTGCCATATTTTATTTCCAATCCGAATGGTTGTGGGGTTCTAAGCATTTGTATTTCCATTAGCGTAGTTTCCAAAAGTAACCCCGATAGTTTGAATCTCTGTCTCTCCCCCATTGTGCACTGTGTGCAACCAGTCCACTAGGGACCTGTTTTCATTGTATTCGTTATACTTTGTGTGTTTGTAATATATTATTATTTGTTTATTTTATTTTCTTTGTTTATTTTCATTAAATATTTTTAGTTATAATCAGCTTAATGCTTCCAGATGATTGCTTCCATCAATGTATTGTCTGCATCACTTCAATCCCCCATGTTTTTAAAAATATACAGTGAGGAATTAATGTATTTGATCCCTGCTGATTTTGTTACGTTTGCCCACTGACAAAACCTTCGATCAGTCTATAGGCTTTAAGCATTAGGTTTATTTGAACAGTGAAACAATAACAACAAAAAAATCTAGAAAAGCGCATGTCAAATGTTATAAATTGATTTGCATTTTTGTGGGGAAATAAGTGTTTACCCCTCTCAAACTTATTACTTGGTACCCAAAACCTTGTTGCAATCACACAAGTCCAGTCGTTCCAGCAGTTAGCCACCAGGTTGCACACATCCTCTGGGAGGGATTTTGTTCCACTCCCTCTTTGCAGATCTTCTCCAAGTCATTAAGGTTTGAGTTCTAGCATTCAAACCTTCAGCTCCCTCCACAGATTTTCTATGGGGATTAAGGTCTACAAACTGCTAAGCTGCCAGACCTTAATGTGCTAACTTCTTTAGCCTCTCCTTTGTTGACTTACCGTGTGTTTGGGTCATTTCTGCTGGAATACCCATCCCACACCCATTTTCAATGCCCTGGCTGAGGAAAGAGGTTCTCCGATTTGGCCTCATCGTCCCTTTGATGCGGTGAAGTTGTCCTTAGCAGAAAAACATATCCTTGCATATTCTTCCCCACCTCCGTGTTTGGCGTGGATTTATTCTAGCAGGGTCATAGGCAGCATTCCTCCTCCTCAAATTTGAGTTATGCAAGAGCTCCAATTTTGGTCTCATCAACCACACCCTTTCACCCAGTTCTCCTCTGAATCATTCAGATGTTCATTGACAAACTTGAGGCGGAGGCTGTATAAACACGCTTTCTTGAGCAGGGACACACCCCTGCTGAAGCCTTCTAAGGATTTCATGTGAGTCCTTCCACGGCGTGATGTGTTACCAATTGTTTTCTTGGTGACTATGGTCCCAGCTGCCTTGAGATCGTGATAAGATCCTCACGTGTAGTTCTGGGCTGATAGTTCTCTGTGATCATTACCCCTCCAGTGAATCTGTCTTTGCATGGGCTGGGCGTGTGGAGGTGAAAGTTGTGTTTCTTCTATTTGTAATAATCCCCCAACTGTTTGTCACCTTCTCTTAAGCTGCTTGGCGATGGTGTTGTAGCCCAGTCCAGCCTTGTGTGGGCCTGCAATCTTCCTGGCATGTGGAACGCTCTTTGGTCTTGGCCATGGTGGAGAGTTTGAATCCGATTGGTTATTTTAATATACGTGACAGGTGGCCAATAACATACAGGTAACAAAGCTGAGATTAGGAGTACTCCTTTAAGAGTGTGCTCTGTCTCAACCTCGTACAACCCCTGAAACCAGACATTTTCTAATTAAGGGGGGTCAATTGCTTAATTCCTCATTAATGCAAATGCATTTTTTGACATGCGTTTTTCTGGATTTTTGTTGTTATTCTGTAGCTCACTGTTCAAATAAACTACCATTAATATATAATTTCTACTACGTGGTGGTGGCTACAAAATCAATGATTGATCAAATACTTTTTCCCTCGCAACATATGTGTATATGTATATAATAATATGCCATTTAGCAGGCCTTTTGTATCAGCACTTACGATCATCGTGCACACTCACATTTTTGTGTATGGTGATCCCGGATACCCACTACTTGCGTTACAGCGCCGTGCTCTATTAGCTGAGCTACAGGGGGCTAACGACAGACAGACAGAACACAACACACGACAGTGGGGAAAAAAGTATTAGTCAGCCACCAATTGTGCAAGTTCTCACTAAAAAGATGAGAGAGGCCTGTAATTTTCATCATAGGTACCATCCTTTATAATAACATTATTTTTTAAATTCACATTGTATGATTAATGATTTTATTTGCAAATTATGGTGGAAAATTGTGTTGTTCACCTACAAACAACCAACAGTTCTGCTCTCTGAACCTATTTACTAACTTCCTCCACTCGTTACCTGTATTAACATGTGCCTGTTTAACTTGTTATCATATAAAACACCTGTCCACACCTCCAAACAGTCCCTCCCAAACTCCCTATGGCCAAACCAAGAGCTGTCAAAGACACAAACAAATTGTAGACCTGCACCAGGCTGGGAAGACCCAAATCTGCAATAGGTAAGCAGCTTGGTTTGAAGAAATCAACTGAGAAGCAGTTATTGGAAATGGAAACACCACCAACTTTTGTCTCCTCGTCTGGGAGGCTCACGCAGATCTCAGCTCCGTGGGGTCAAAATATCACAACACCAGTGAGCAAAAATCCCAGGAGAACCACCCAGGGGACCTAGTGAATACCTGCAGAGCACAGGACCAAATAACAAACCTACCTAACCTACCGTGAGACTCAAATCCTGCAAGTGGCAGACGTGTCCCCCTGTAAGCCACAGTACATATCAGCGTCTGAAGTTTGCTAGAGTGCATTTGGATATCCAGGGATTGAAATTCAATACAAAATATATTTTGGTAAATGCTAAACTTCATGTTCGTGTTTGGAGGATAAAGAATGCTTATTTAACCTAAAAACATTATACCTACTGTGAAGCATGGGTGAAACATCATGCTTGGGGCTGTTTTTCTGCAAAGGGACCAGGACGGCCAGATCTATTGTAAAGGAAAAGAATGAATGGGGTCATACCTCAAACAGTTTAGTAAAACCTCCTTCCAGGGCATTGGGTAAGAGCGTGTGTCTTCAGCATAATGATTGAGCTTACACCGCCTGGGCAACGAGGGTAGCCGTAAGAAAGCATTTCAAGGTCCTGGGTAGCCCCCTGTGATCTCAAGATCTCTCAACCCCATAGAAAATCTTTAGAAGGGGTTGAAAGTTCGTGTTGCTTGTGACAGCCCCAAACATCCTGTTAGAGGGGATCTGCATGGAGAATGGGCCAAAATACCAGCAACAGTGTGTGAAAAACCTTGTAGAAACTTACAGAAACGTTTTTTCTATACAAAGGTATATAACAAAGTATTAAACTTTTTATTATTACATCCCATTTTTCACCATAATTTGCAAATAAATTCATTAAATTCCTACAATGTGATTTTCTGGATTTTTTTCTCTGTCTGTCATAGTTGATGTGTACCTATGATAAAATTACACCATCTTTTTAAGTGGGAAACTTGCACCAATTGGTGGCTACTAAATATTTTTTCCACTGTAACCTATACATATACATATACAAACAAAAAAATATTCCTTTATTCACTACCACCCTTTCCTATAGTTGACTTAGTGAACAACAACATGCCCAGGCCTCTACTTCCGGCTTATACTTACTATATACATTTATACACATCAATTTTATAATATTATATTTGTTTGTTTTTTCTCTGAACTTCTTCTACTCTCAACCTCTCCGATCATTTTCATGATGTTCATCCAGTTTGCTTCTATATGCCATATCTTTCTAACTGTGCTCTTTCACAAAAGCTCCCAACCTACAACCTATATATCTTGTATGACACATTATGCTTACATTATTAGTTATCTTGTTGTTATTATCCTTCAACTCCCATTCAACACCACCCATCTATCTCTTACCATCTTGTATGGTTCTGTTCCATATATTTTTCAACTGTACATGATGGTGTTTTACAAAAGTTCTAAACCTTTCTATTCTCATTGTTTCTACAGATTTTTGCTGGTGAAAATAAACATTTTTCTTTAAAAATTGTCTATGCTATTATTGATCGTCATTTATACTTTCCAGATCACCCAGTAGTGCTATCTGCAGGCTTAGCTCCAGTAAATATTATACGTCCTTTAGCCATTCCTGACCTGTTCCAAAAACTTTGCTACAAATGACATACCAAAACAAATATCTAATTTTCTATTTCTTTGCAGCAAAATCATGCAGAGCTGGGAAGATTGTATCTTTTCGCTATAATAACATTCAATTGGTAGCAGAATTTTTATATATTTTAAATTGAAAGATTCCTGAAGTTTTAATCGGTGTTGTTTGCGTGTCAGTTCATAAACACTATGCCTGGATTGCTCAAATCTCTTCCCAACTATTTTTGCAATCTATATGGACGACTGCAATAAATCCTTTGGTCCTTAAATGAAACTGGTATACTTTTTATTTATCACAGTTTTCTTTAACCAATTATGTTCTTACAATATAAATCTTAGACAGACAGTTCATACTTTCCTCCCCTTCCTTTCTCTTCCATTTTTGCGGTAGGCTGCAATTATTTGATTGTAATTTTGGGTGAGCACACATTTCCATATGTTTTGTTGGCTGCATGTGAGACAAAGCTCCACACCAGTCCTACCACGTGTTGTTGTCATTTCTGGGTTACCTTTTTCAAACATTTTGTCCCAAAAAAGTTTTTTTGTCAATTAGTAAATATATGTTTTGCTCATATATTTGTTGCATTATTTGTTCTATGCGTTTCTGGAGGATTAAATTGAAATTACAGCCAACTTTCTATGGCTTGTTTGAAAATCTAGTGATATTTGGAGATTATTTCTTTTCAAATAACTGAAAGTGAGAGGGTTTAATCTAATAAAAACCATTCTTGAACATAGGTTAACAATCTTACTAATTTGCTAGAGAACCGTGGGATTTAAGTATAACTTTTGTATGACTGAAGCTTTTAGTGATAGGTCTAATGCTTTAATATTTAATCATTTCTGTCCTCCAAATTCATATTCATTATATATAAATAGGGTTAATGTTTTTGTTTGAATCCCAAATAAAATGAAATATTTTTTTCTCCTTATAATTAAATGTTCGCTAAGTGTGAACAACCATCATTTAGCTAGATAATACTAAAGTGTTAATCGAGTATTTTACCACAATTACAGGTATTTACCTTTCATAATACTTGCAAAGATCTTATGTTTTTTTTTTACTTTCTATTCAAATTTGTTTGGGTAAGTTCTGTTTATTTCTTTGGGATATTATTCTGTATCTCCACATCACCATCACCGCTTTGTATAAAAATTTATTAGTATCCAATAAATATGCATTACATTTTATGAATTTGGTTTGTAATCCGGAGTTAAGTATTTATCTAACCTGACTGTGGAGGAGTTCTAGTTGTGGATTTAAAAAAAACAATCATAGCGTCTAGCACCTTTGTTTTCACCTTTTTAATCCCTTGATATTATTGTTGGATCTGATTTGAATAGCTAACATCTCAATTAGCCTATCATAAAATACGATAGTAGACCTTGTTTCACTCCTCTTGACAGTTTAAATCTTTCTATTTCACACCTAGGGTTACCATACATGATTTTACCCATTTTTTCAGAATTCTCCAAAATTAAATGCTCCAGGCATTTATATATATAACTTGATACGCTTTATCAAATGCCTTTTTAAGTCTCTAGATGTGAGCCTGGTTTCAGATTCATAGTGTTCTATTGTTTCCATACTTGCTACTTATATTATCTCTTCTTCCATGTAAAACACCAACTGATTAGAATGAATAATGTCCACAATACCTTTTTTAATTATATCCTATACATTTTGCTATAATTTTGCATCAGACACTTATTTAGTTAGTTGGTAAATAATTAATTAAGCCAATTTGTGTATTCCTGATTCATCAATATTAATTTCTTACAGGTGAAGGATTGTCGGCGTTCATATGAGCTGTAGTAAAATAATTATTTAATAAATAAACTTATCTGATCCTATATCTAAAAATTTATTTGGAATTTAACCCTTGTTTCTTTAATTCCTAATGAGTTCATTTGTTGCATGATTAATTTAATCAGTACATAACATAGTTAGTTGATTAGTTAAATAGCAGTCTGTTAATAAAATCCGTCCGACGTAGCCTGTCATTTAGATCATTTGTGCTGTATTAAAATATTCTGCCAAAGTCTCCAGTCATGTAAAATGATGTTGAAATTGCCTGAAATCCGTTTGCATAAAAATCACATTTTTTCTGACAGTTTGTGCAGAAGATGGTTACCGTTTTATTGTTGTCACAGGTGTGGTCTCAGGCGATCCCGCAGGTGAAGAAGACTGATGTGGAGGTCCTGGGCTGGCGTGGTTACACATGATCTGTGGTTGTGAGGCCAGGTTAACGTACTGCTAAATTCGAAAATGATGTTGGAGGCGGCTTATGTAGAAAATACCATTAAATTCTCTAACAACGGCTCTGATGACATGCCAATTGCACTCTCCCTTAACTTGGGAACATCTAGGCATTGCGTTGTGTGACAACTGCACATTTTAAGGTATGGTCTTTTTATAGTCCCCCTTTCTGAAATTTTCATAGATCATGCTGTGCAATCAGCTTCTTGATATGCCACCCTGTCAGGTGGATGGATTATCTTGGCAAAGGAGAAATGCTCACTAACAGGGATGTAAACAAATTTGTCCACAATTTGAGAGAAATGCTTTTTGCATATGAACATTTCTGGGATCTTTTATTTCAGCTCTATTATACTTACACTTTCATGTTGCGTTTTATATTTTTGTTCATTTAATAGTCATCTAGCTGCCGTTAGAGTCTGCTATTGCATAGCGTTGAAAACTCTTCATATTACTTAATTAGCTAGAAGGATGAAGTAAACTAATGTGCGGGCCTACTTTGGCAGGAGCAAAAATGAGTCTACTAGTTCATAATAACTTTGCTTTTACAGAGAGTAGGCTACTGAGACAGACAGTGATGTGGCGAGCTGAGGCAGGCTACAATGCATGCAGGAGGAAGCAGATGATGCTCTAAGGCCAAGAGGCCGACCATAAGCTTAAATAAAAATGTATTGCTAGCAGAGCAAATTGTGCTTGATTCTTATTATTTTTTTCTCCCCATTCGTGATATACAATTGTCTCATGCTGCAACTCCATACTCGGGAGAAGCGAGGTAGGAACCCATCTCTCCTAGCTCTGACCCTGCCAATCTGCTCCTTGGCCACACTGCCTAAGCAACCAAGCCAGCCGCACAATGTGGAAAACCGTCCAGCACGACTGAGTCAGCTCGCAGGTGCCCAGCCCACCACAGAATCGCTGAAACACATTGGACAAAGGAAATCCCAGCCAGCCAACCTCTGCTGCCCCAGATGGCCTTTGCCTGGGCCAATTGTCTTGCCCATCATAGGTCTCCCGGTCACGGCCGGCTGTGACACAGCCTGGGATCCCGAGGCTGTAGTGGCCTCAAGCACTGCGATGTAGTGCCTTTAACCACATTGCACCACTCAGGAGGCCTTATTTTTAACTTGTCTAGTTGTTGCCATGCCTGCAGCAAGATAGCTCTGATGTGCAAGTGCACATCTGACTCTTCTGACTCTTCTGGCCCACAGCTGCACCTTAGGAGGATGAGAAGATGACTGGTAGGTTGATGGAGTGGCAACCCCTGCAGTCTCATCCGCATACCACTTCAGATCTTCATGCCAGCCTCCCCCTCCCCTCCGTGCTGACAGCTTTAGCTCTCCTGAAAAATATGGAAAAGGGTAGCTTTCAGCATCCACATACTACATGTAAAAATAGCACTAGAAAAACTATTATGTTAATTGCATATATTTTCTTTATCAAATTGGAGTGCCAAGGTGAAAGCAGTATCTTGAGTGCAGCTTACCATTACTTTCACCCATATCAGGTGCTTGTCTGTTCCAATGTGAGGGAAAAAAATTATTGATCCCCTGCTGATTTTATGCGATTTGCCCACTGACAAATAGTTCGATCTATAATTTTAATGAAGGTTATTTGAGCAGTGAAACAAATAACAATAAAAAAACTATAGCATTAAAATGCCCATAAATTGATTTTTGCATTTTAATATAAATGAAGGCAGTCTCTAATCTCGTTTATTGCCTGTATAAAAACGCACACACCCAATGTCCCCAAAACAATCAATCAATTTAAAACTCTCCCACCACCCAGCCAAACTATGAGAGGCTCCTCGGATGTCAGGGACAAGATTGCTGAGCCTACACAAGGCTGGAATGGGCACACCAGCATAAACAAGCTTGGTGAAGAAGGTTGACAACAGTTGGTGTGATTATTCCACAAAATGGAAAAACACAAAAACTGTCAATCTCCCTGCGGCCTGGGGCTCCATGCAGGGTTCACCTGGGTGGAGTTGCAATGATCATGAGCATTGAGAATCAGCCCAAACTACGGAGACATCTTCCACTATAACTTAAAATTGTAACACCTCGCAATGAAGACTAAATCCTGCAAGCGCCATAATCCCCTGCTCAGAAAGCACATATACATGCCCGTCTGAAGTTTGCCAATGAACATCTGAATGATTCAGAGGAAGGCTCTGGGCAATTACTGTGGTCAGATAACCAAAATGAATGCTTTTGGCATCAACTTGCTTCGCGCCGTGAAACATTGTTCTTTGGGGGTGTTTGTCTGCTAAGGGGACAGACACTTTCCTCATCAATGGGACGATGGACGGGGCCATGTGCCGTCAAATCTTGAGTGAGAACCTCCTTCCCTCAGCCAGGGCATTGAAAATGGGTTGTGGATGGGTATTCCAGCATACAATACCCAAACCACACGGCCAAGGCAGCAAAGGAGTGGCTCAGAAAAGCACATTAAGGTCCTGGGTGGCTCGTGAGTCTCTAGATGTAATCCATGAAAATCTGTGTGAGGGCTGAGGTTCGAGTTGCCAAACGTCACCTCTCAATACTTAGAAGATCTGCAAAGAGGTAGACAAAATCCCTCCTGAGATGTGCAAACCTGGTGGCCAACTACAACGTCTGACCTCTGTGATTGCCAACGGGTTTCCACCAATTCTCGTCATGTTTTCAGAGGGTCAGCTCTTATTTCCCTCATTAAAATGCTAATCAATTTATAACATTTTTTGACATGCATTTTTCTGGATTTTTTTAGTTATTATTCTGTCTCACTGTTCAAATCAACCTCTGTTACAATTATAGACTGATCATTTCTTTGTCAGTGAAATAAGCATTACCAAAATCAGCAGGGGATCAAATACTTCCCTCACTGTAAGGCTGCTTACGTAGCAGGCTGCAAATCTGTTTTCAGATGTCTCGATGAAATAGGTATGATAGTTTTAAACCTTTACCCATAGAACTTAGCTATTCTTACATCTTCAATTGTTTTTGTTGTTTCCTTGAAGATTCTGGCTTATCAAAACTCCCCCTCTTCCAATGCATTGTGACTGTGAGATTCCCCCCAAAAAGTGTGCAGCAAATTCTACTAGATAAAACCAAATGATATAACATCACTGCCATTTAAAGCATACTTGATTTTGAAAATTTACATGCTATAAACTTTTTATTTTTTGGCATGCTCAAACAGCCTACTATTTATGACACAAATATGGTGTTGACACGGCCAGTGTACAATATAGCGTTTAGTATTGACAGTAGTTAACCTAACCACCCCTTTTCCAATCCTCTCTCGAGTGGAAGGTAGTCTCACTGAAGGCCACAGGGAGCTTTGTGAAATTAGCAGGACACAGCTCCATGGAGAGATGATGACCAGCCCATAGCTACTAGATCGGGGAGTTAACTCACTTCAACCTTCATGTTAGTATGAGGTTAATATCATGAGTGCTAACATAAAAATGACAGTACATCAAATGTGGCCTGTTTATTTTCCTGAGAAAATTCTCAGCTATTCACGTGCTTACATTACATCCTTATTTATTCTCCTCTCTCAATTCAACTCATCTACCAGTAATCACCTCCTCTCTTCATGTTCGTCTGCAGATGCAGAGCCTGCTGGTTCTGGAGGATCGTCTCTGGTCAAACAGGAGAGGACTAAGGAGAAACCCACGACTCACCAAGACACCCAGACTGAGCAGCAGCTGGAGCTGGCTTCCCCCTGTAGCCACGGAGGGAACTCGCCACCACGCCCCAGCCTGGGCCCCCAGGCCAACATCGAGTCAGTGGAATGCTGGATGCCGTCCTCAAGTCAGAACAACACCAGCCTTTAACTGTAACACATGGGCTCTTACACACTGGATCTGACCACAGATCAGACCCAGAGGGGTGGGGCTGCACTGGGCTGTCCTCCTGCTCCCGGCTCAGAGGATTTCTACGTCAGGCCAGGGACAGTTAATTCCCATTGGACTCAGGTTGCAGCGTTAGAGACCTTGTGTTCACCTTTTTGTTCCTACCACAATTGAGATGGACCCTGGCAACATGCCATGGGTTTAGAACACGACAGTTCTGTCTAGAGGGGACTGAACGTACGTAGTATTACCATATGCTCTTAGGGAGTTTGTTGTAGATACTATGTTGAAAGTGGAGGCTCAGCTCCTCTGACATGTAATGTAGATGATACTCACTTGGGAGAAGGACTTGGAGGCGATGTTCTTAGGTGCAGCGAACCCTTGAGAGACAAATCCGTATGTTGAGACCCACTCCCCTTTACATGCGCTCAGGGATACGTGACCCAGTGTCCCGATCAATGAGGCCTTCTGATTCACATGCGCATCAGCACTTTGATCAGGTTTTTTAACTCTCAAGGACCGAGGCAGAGAGGTTTGGGAGAGCACCTTTGGTAGTAGATATGTTCCTCTTTATGTTCCAACTGTTTGCCTCCAGAAGAGTGGAGATCCACCAGGGTCCCTGGTAAACCGTTCAGCTGTACCCAGTGTGCCATAAGTTTCAAGGCTGTAAAACTGAAGAGGCACCAGAGGGTCCACCGGGAAAACCCTTGGCTGTGCCAGTGTCAGATGCATGCTTCCCCAGCCCAGCTGAAGAGGCACCAGAGGGTCCACACGGGAGAAGCCTCAGCTGTGCCCAGTGTCACATGCGCTTCGCCCAGGCTGGCAACCTGAAGATGCACCTGGAAGGTCCACACGGGAGAAAGCGTTCTGCCTGTACGCACTGCGCAAGAGGTTCTCAAGAGAACTACCTCAGGATACACCAGCAGAAAACATTCCACCCTATGCAACATAGAATCATCATCCTTTTGATTAGCAGATCCATACTTGCATTCAAATCAAAAATGAATTTTCATTGTTGTCTGCAGAAAATATTCATAGATGCATTTGAATATTGATAATATAGATTTTAGTGTTAGATATTCCACTGGGTTGAATATTGCATCCAGGCGTTGTGTGATAAATAAGCCTTAAGTCTTTACGTATTGTGTTTGTGCTGTGTAGTATATGTTTATAAATCCTATTTAACCCTTACAACTACTTTATGGGAAAATTAATACAGTTGATCAAGTTCATGCAGATGTTTTGGTGACATGCATGTGTTTTTATATGAGCATTTACACTCTATTGCCCATATACAGGTTGAAAATGCATTGGGCACTGTTAAGTGCAAACATTGGGCGTGGTAGCTGTTGTCTTCGAACACCTCAGATTGCATTATTAACAAAAGGAGACACGTGGAACGAGTAAGTATATCTTTATTAATTCAAAAGTAAACTAAATCAAATAACAATGGTGTGTGTAATCAGTAATCAGTAGTGTACATTGAGTGTTTACTTGCTTCATAAATGTAATATGAAAAGTGTTGAAAGTGCCAAAAGCAAACAGCCCAAAAAGCCTCAAAATTATCACAACCAAGATCAGAATATGCCTGCTGCCTGGAGAAAGTCTCCCCAACCAGTGAGAGGTGTTTTTATCACCTGGACACACCCGGCCCAGGTGTTCCCCATGTAGCTACCGGCATCCTAATAAGAAGCAAGAGCGAAATCCCGCAACGTTGGGAGAAGTCGTCACACCCCCCCATAAGACAGGGGACCAACAAGGACCCCGGCCCCATGCCATAATCTAAACCCACAAGTTTATATTTCCCCCCTCCATTGCCCCACCCATCATCTCCTCTCTCAGACCTCCTTTGCAGGAAGCAGCCTTTGGGGAAAAAGCACAAACTAGGAGACACGGAAACACATGACCAAATCAAAGCACTGGTGGGGTCACATCAATAATGCATAACGGGCGCCCCTCACCTGCCCACCACCTTTCCGGTATTCACATGTTACTCACATTTGCTTAGTTTATCATTGCCGTACCCGCAGCCAGGCGTTCGAACAGGCTTAGATACGAGGGACAGATGTTCCTCCCAAGTATCTGCATATATCACTACATCGTCCAGATAAACAGCGCACCCGGCCAGACCAGGGCCAACCCTGTTCATAAGTATTCCCCGAAAAGTTGCAAACTGCTTCTTGAAACTCTGCGAATACATACACCGGTGTAATAAAGGCGAAGTTTCCGCGTCCTCTCGTGATGCTCAATACCCTTTAACAGGTCAAATTTATGCAAAAGCTGCGCGATCTATGATTCCTCCATCCGAGGTGAAATATCGGCTTAGTACATCGTTTACCTTACGGTGGTCATTACAAAATCTATTTGTTCCATCAAGTTTACTGACCAAGATACGGTAAGCCCAATGGGAGGAAGGGCTCTGCTATTTTACTCTCCAGCATAACCTTGCCTGACCTCAGCATCCAACACGCAGTTTCTCTGAAGAAACTCTATAGAACCGATTGTTGAGTGATTAAGCATCTCCAATGTCAATATCATGTTCTATTAAGTTTTTATGCGTGTTGGAGTATGAGAAAACAGCCCTGGAAATCTCCAATCAGACCCACCATCTCTTCCCCATCAACATATGAATGAAACTATCTAAAATCTCCAGTACCTACAAGATTCTTCAATCTACCCTGCAGTACTTTGCGTACCAAACATCTTCCTGCTCCTGCACAGACCAGCAACCCATAAACAGTATCAGCCAAAAAACTACCTCCTCTAACAACTCCCTTGTTCAGTCTCAGGCATTTCATAATAGGAGTTTTAACAAATTTATATGGCACAGTATTGTTGCTTTGTTTCCTCCGTTCTGGTGGCAACTAGATAATTTTGCTCAGTGTCCTGCACCACTGTATATGGACCTTGAAACTTGGCTTGAAAGGAGTTGTAATTGTAGAGCCAGGGCCTGATCACCTGACTAAGTGGCGGGCTCAGCTCGCAGTCATATATGCTCATCCTGTCCTGTGAGTGATATCTTTTCTCTTTTAGCCATTTCTCAGCGGCGCCACAAGCGTGGCGAAAATCACACACATGATGTGGGACTAGAGGAGGCTAGGAAGACTTCATCTCTGGAGAACAGATGTTGCCCACGCACCTTATGTCCAAACACTGGGTCATTTTGGGCTAAAACCATGCTCTCTAAAACTTAACTTATTTAACAGTAACCAAGGCAACCCCTACCTCCCAATCTTCATCTCATTTGCAATAGATCTCAACAAAAGACTTGAGCGTTTGATGAAGCGTTCAGTGCTTTCCTTGACTTTGGGCATGATAGTAGCCCCAGCCCAGTTGTGTTTAATATGGAGTTGTTGGAGAACCTGTCAAGAGAGATTGGGGTGAAGTGTAGATCCTTGATCCCGAATGACTTAGGTTGTGATGAGAAAAACTGAGTCAAAGCTTTTAACACCGCCTTAATCGTGATAGACCTGAGAGGTGCAGGAAACTGATGTCTACATACATCAACAATGTACTACCCTTTCTGGAGCAAAGAGGCAGAGAGGACCAACACAGTCAACAATAACAGATACTCAAAAAGAGGTTGCTGAGTACAGGAATAGGGAAACAGTCCAATAGCTTGATTAGTTTTCAGTTAATTGACGGTATGTACAGTTTATGAACAACATCCTCTTTAATCTTGGCCAAAAAAAATTTTTATTAATATCTCGATTGTAGGTTTTTCTCACACCCATATCTAATGTCGTTGTGAGAAGTTGTCACACCCTCACAATTTTTCGCCTGACTGTTCTTACTCCCCAGAAAACAACTACCATGAGACATCCACTTTCTCATCAGACTCTTCTTGGAAAATAGCCTGTCGACATCTCTTGGCTATTCCACAGACACACAATTTGGTCCCATAACTCTTCACAATGTAGGTCAGTCGTTGCGCCTACGATTAAATTGGTCCGGGATACAGAATAGCAGGATAACAGGGAAAACAGTAACAGACTTCTTTATGGTATTCGTTGTAGCCAGCTCCGTGACTCCAGGTAAATCATGGATCATAGAAACGCGTCACTGCACACGCAGAAAACACCTCTGTGGAAATCCTGCGCACTCTCATCAGAATCCCTACAATTGGCGGCAGTGTGGTGAACAATGCCCCCCCTCCCCCCATTGTTTCAAATCACGTCAATACCCTCAATAGGCAATGAAGGACGCACCCCTACAACAACCTCATGCCTTTCCCTGTCCCCAATCCAACATCAGTTTATGCAATGGGTTACAGAGTGTTCAAACCTATTCCCTATTAACACTATTCCCCCGAATCAAGTCTCTCCATAGAGAAATTGCTGAACTTCAACACAAATGATTCAGAGGCACCTGTGTGTCTCTTACGAGTTCTTTACTGCACTAAGTTATTCCTACCCACCATAACACAACCCCCTCCCATGCTTGAAAGGTAAATAGTTGGGATCAATATAACCCTTCACCTGGCTCGGGCAGAAATTAAAATACGTCATGAGTGAACTGATGTGAACGAATACATTTAACCTTTCACAGGCCTCGATTTACCATAAGCACCTGTACTGAATTTGCCCTAACCACAAGAATCTGACATTCATTTTCCAATACCTAATTCTTACTCACACTCTTGACCACCTTTATCAGTTTTACCACAGGTATCAGGCTCAACCTATTTGAATAAACTCTGCCCGGATTATCTAATCTCTCCCCCCACTCAATCCGAATACGGGTTTCTGCAAGCATTTTTGTGAGTCAGCACATGTTCATCACACCACCGCTTCAGCAGCAGTCTTT
>NW_025539060.1:0-15055 GCF_020615455.1 Coregonus clupeaformis | reverse complement strand
CTAGTCTACTGTTAGTTTCAACACTCCACCTACCGTCTACTCTATGATCATGAAGCAAACCTCAGTCTTTCCCCTCTGGCCCTTAGAGGCTCTTCTGCTCTGCCTTTGGGCCCTCCTCGGGCCTTTCTTCTCTTGCTGCCCTTCTCCTCCTCCCTCTCCTGCTTTCACCTCCTTGTAGTAGCAGCATAAATGTAGTTGCCGTAGCAACAATACTTGACTACTACTTTCCTGATGACCTGGGTGGTTGTCTGTTAGCGGACGAGGGATGAGTGGAGGGTATGAAGTCATGGGGATGGAGTGGAGGGTATGAATCATGATTGGAGAAATAAGTCATTTAGCAGGACAGGGGAATGAAGTGGGGGGTATGAAATCTATTCAGACAGAGGGATGGAGTGGAGGGGTATGAAGTCATGGGGATGGAGGTGGAGGGTTATGAAGGCTCATGGGGATGAGTGGAGTATGAAGTCATGGGGATGAGTGGAGGGTAATGAAGTCATGGGGATGGAGTGAATATGAAGTCATGGGGGATGGGTGGGGAGGTATGAAGTCATGTTAGCAGCGACAGAGGGATGGAGTGGAGGTATGAAGTCATGTTAGCAGGACAGGATGGAGTGGAGTGGAGGGGTATCATGGTTTCTCAAATGACTGCCTCGCCTGGTTCACCAACTACTTCTCAGATAGAGTTCAGTGTGTCAAATCGGAGGGCCTGTTGTCTGGACCTGGCAGTCTCTATGGGGGTGCCACAGGGTTCAACGTTCTTGGGCCGACCACTTTTCTCCGTGTATATCAATGATGTCGCTCTTGCTGCTGGTGACTCTCAGATCCACCTCTACGCAGACGCACCATTTAGTACATCTGGCCCTTCATTGGACACTGTGTTAACAAACCTCCAAACGAGCTTCAATGCCATACAACAATCCTTCAGTAGCCTTCAACTGCTCTTAAACACTAGTAAAACTAAATGCATGCTTTTCAATCGAACGCTGCTAGCACCCGCCCACCCGAACTAGAATCACCACTCTCTACGGGTCTGACCTAGAGTATGTGGACAACTACAAATACTCTAGGTGTCTGGTTAGAATGTAAACTCAACTTCCAGACTCATAAAGAATCTCCAATCCAAAGTTAAATCTAGAATCGGCTTCCTATTTCGCAACAAAGCCTCCTTCACTCATGCTGCCAAACATGCCCTCGTAAAAACTGACTATCCTACCGATCCTTGACTTCGGCGATGTCATTTACAAAATAGCCTCAACACTCTACTCAGCAAATTGGATGTAGTCTATCACAGTGCCATCCGTTTTGTCTCCAAAGCCCCCATACACTACCCACCACTGCGACCTGTACGCTCTTGTTGGCTGGTCCTCACTACATGTTCGTCGTCAAACCCACTGGCTCCAGGCCATCTATAAATCACTGCTAGGCAAATCCCTGCCCTATCTTAGCTCATTGGTCACCATAGCAGCACCCACCCGTAGTCTGCGCTCCAGCAGGTATATCTCACTGGTCATTCCCAAAGCCAACACCTCCTTTGGCCGCCATTCCTTCCAGTTCTCTGCTGCCAATGACTGGAACGAATTGCAAAAATCTCTGAAGCTGGAGACTCTTATCTCCCCCAATAACTTTAAGCCATCAGTTGTCAGAGCACCTTACCGATCACTGCACCTGTACACAGCCCATCTGAAATTAGCCCACCCAACTACCTCATCCCTATATTGTTATTTAATTTGCTCTTTTGCACCCCAGTATCTCTATTTGCACATAATCTCTTGCACATCTAGCATTCCAGTGTTAATACTATTGTAATTATTCTGCACTATAGCCCATTTATTGCCTTACCTCCATAACTTGCTACATTTGCACACACTGTATATATATTTTCTGTTGTATTTTCTGACTTTATGTTTTTTTCTTTACCCCATATGTAACTCTGTGTTGTTTTTATTGCACTACTTTGCTTTATCTTGGCCAGGTCGCAGTTGTAAATGAGAACCTGTTCTCAACTGGCTTACCTGGTTAAATAAAGGTGAAAAAAATAAATAAAATAAAAAAATGTTAGCAGGACAGAGGGATGGAGTGGAGGGGTATAAAGTCATGTTAGCAGGACAGAGGGATGGAGTGGAGGGGTATGAAGTCATGGGGATGGAGTGGAGGGGTATGAAGTCATGGGGGATGGAGTGGAGGGGTATGAAGTCATGGGGATGGAGTGGAGGGGTATGAAGTCATGTTAGCAGGACAGAGGGATGAGTGGAGGGCATGAAGTCATGGGGATGGAGTGGAGGGTATGAAGTCATGGGGATGGAGGAAGGGGTATGAAGTCATGTTAGCAGGACAGAGGGATGGAGTGGAGGGTATGAAGTCATGGGGATGGAGTGGAGGTATGAAGTCATGTTAGCAGGACAGAGGGATGGAGTGGAGGGTATGAAGTCATGGGGATGGAGTGGAGGGGTATGGGAAGTCATGGGGATGGAGTGGAGGGTATGAAGTCATGTTAGCAGGACAGAGGGGATGGAGTGGAGGGTATGAAGTCATGGGGATGGAGTGGAGGGTATGAAGTCATGGGGATGGAGTGGAGGGGTAGAAGTCATGGGGATGGGTGGAGGGGTATGAAGTCATGTTAGCAGGACAGGGGATGGAGTGGAAGGGTATGAAGTCATGGGGATGGAGTGGAGGGGTAGGAAGTCATGGGGATGGAGTGGAGGGGTATGAAGTCATGTTAGCAGGACAGAGGGATGGAGTGGAGGGTATGAAGTCATGGGGATGGAGTGGAGGGGTATGAAGTCATGGGGATGGAGTGGAGGGGTATGAAGTCATGTTAGAAGGACAGAGGGATGGAGTGGAGGGGTATGAAGTCATGTTAGCAGGACAGAGGGATGGAGTGGAGGGGTATGAAGTCATGGGGATGGAGTGGAGGGTATGAAGTCATGGGGGATGGAGTGGAGGGGTATGGAAGTCATGGGGATGGAGTGGAGGGTTGAAGTCATGGGGATGGAGGGGAGGGGTATGGAAGTCATGTTAGCAGGACAGAGGGATGGAGTGGAGGGGGATGAAGTCATGGGGATGGAGTGGAGGGGTATGGGGTCATGTTAACAGGACAGAGGGATGGAGTGGAGGGGTATGAAGTCATGGGGATGGAGTGGAGGGGTATGGAAGTCATGTTAGCAGGACAGGGGGATGGAGTGGAGGGTATGAAGTCATGGGGATGGAGTGGAGGGGTATGAAGTCATGGGGATGGAGTGGAGGGGTATGAAGTCATGGGGATGGAGTGGAGGGGTATGAAGTCATGTTAGCAGGACAGAGGGATGGAGTGGAGGGGTATGGAAGTCATGGGGATGGAGTGGAGGGGTATGAAGTCATGGGGATGGAGTGGAGGGGTATGAAGTCATGGGGATGGAGGAGGGGTATGAAGTCATGTTAGCAGGACAGAGGGATGGAGTGGAGGTCATGAAGTCATGGGGATGGGAGTGGAGGGGTATGAAGTCATGTTAGCAGGACAGGGGATGGAGTGGAGGGTATGAAGTCATGGGGATGGAGTGGAGGGTATGAAGTCATGTTAGCAGGACAGGGGATGGAGTGGAGGGTGTGAAGTCATGGGGATGGAGTGGAGGGTATGAAGTCATGGGGATGGAGTGGAGGGGTATGGAAGTCATGGGGATGGAGTGGAGGGGTATGAAGTCATGGGGATGGAGTGGAGGGGTATGAAGTCATGTTAGCAGGACAGGGGGATGGAGTGGAGGGGGGTTTGGTGATATCAGAAGAGGACGGGGGGAGATCAGGGGAAGAGGACAGGAGAGATGTTCTAGGTGATATCAGAAGAGGACAGGGGGAGATGTTCAGGTGATATCAGAAGAGGACAGGGGGAGATCAGAAGAGGACAGGGGAGCTGTTCAGGTGATATCAGAAGAGGACAGGGGAGATGTTCAGGTGATATCAGAAGAGGACAGGGGGAGATCAGAAGAGGACAGGGGAGCTGTTCAGGTGATATCAGAAGAGGACAGGGGAGCTGTTCAGGTGATATCAGAAGAGGACAGGGGGAGAGTTTCAGGTGATATCAGAAGAGGACAGGGGAGCTGTTCAGGTGATATCAGAAGAGGACAGGGGGAGCTGTTCAGGTGATATCAGAAGAGGACAGGGGGAGATGTTCAGGTGATATCAGAAGAGGACAGGGGAGATGTTCAGATGATATCAGAAGAGGACAGGGGGATATCAGAAGAGGACAGGGGGAGATCAGAAGAGGACAGGGGAGATCAGAAGAGGACAGGGGGAGATGTTCAGGTGATATCAGAAGAGGACAGGGTGATATCAGAAGAGGACAGGGGAGATGTTCAGGTGATATCAGAAGAGGACAGGGGAGATGTTCAGGTGATATCAGAAGAGGACAGGGTGTGATGTTCAGGTGATATCAGAAGAGGACAGGGGAGATGTTCAGGTGATATCAGAAGAGGACGGGGGAGATGTTCAGGTGATATCAGAAGAGGAC
Organism: Coregonus clupeaformis; assembly: GCF_020615455.1. Classification (NCBI taxonomy): domain Eukaryota; kingdom Metazoa; phylum Chordata; class Actinopteri; order Salmoniformes; family Salmonidae; genus Coregonus; species Coregonus clupeaformis. Next base: position 10,575 of record NW_025539060.1, on the reverse strand, counting down.
AGGGGAGATGTTCAGATGATATCAGAAGAGGACAGGGGATATCAGAAGAGGACAGGGGGAGATCAGAAGAGGACAGGGGGAGATCAGAGAGGACAGGGGGGAGATGTTCAGGTGATATCAGAAGAGGACAGGGTGATATCAGAAGAGGACAGGGGGAGATGTTCAGGTGATATCAGAAGAGGACAGGGGAGATGTTCAGGTGATATCAGAAGAGGACAGGGGGAGCTGTTCAGATGATATCAGAAGAGGACAGGGGGAGACTCAGAAGAGGACAGGGGGAGATCAGAAGAGGACAGGGGGAGATCAGAAGAGGACAGGGGAGATCAGAAGAGGACAGGGGGAGATCAGAAGAGGACAGGGGGAGATCAGAAGAGGACAGGGGGAGATCAGAAGAGGACAGGGGAGATGTTCAGGTGATATCAGAAGAGGACAGGGGGAGATCAGGAAGAGGACAGGGGGAGATGTTCAGGTGATATCAGAAGAGGACAGGGGAGATCAGAAGAGGACAGGGGAGCTGTTCAGGTGATATCAGAAGAGGACAGGGGGAGCTGTTCAGGTGATATCAGAAGAGGACAGGGGGGAGATGTTCAGGTGATATCAGAAGAGGACAGGGGAGCTGTTCAGGTGATATCAGAAGAGGACAGGGGAGCTGTTCAGGTGATATCAGAAGAGGACAGGGGGAGATGTTCAGGTGATATCAGAAGAGGACAGGGAGATGTTCAGATGATATCAGAAGAGGACAGGGGGATATCAGAAGAGGACAGGGAGATCAGAAGAGGACAGGGGAGATGTTCAGGTGATATCAGAAGAGGACAGGGTGATATCAGAAGAGGACAGGGGGAGATGTTCAGGTGATATCAGAAGAGGACAGGGGGAGATGTTCAGGTGATATCAGAAGAGGACAGGGTGTGATGTTCAGGTGATATCAGAAGAGGACAGGGGGAGATGTTCAGGTGATATCAGAAGAGGACAGGGGGAGATGTTCAGGTGATATCAGAAGAGGACGGGGGGAGATGTTCAGGTGACATCAGAAGAGGACAGGGGGAGATCAGAAGAGGACAGGGGGAGCTGTTCAGGTGACATCAGAAGAGGACAGGGGAGATCAGAAGAGGACAGGGGGAGATCAGAAGAGGACAGGGGGAGATGTTCAGGTGATATCAGAAGAGGACAGGGGGAGATCAGAAGAGGACAGGGGGAGATGTTCAGGTGATATCAGAAGAGGACAGGGGGAGATGTTCAGGTGATATCAGAAGAGGACAGGGGGAGATCAGAAGAGGACAGGGGGAGATCAGAAGAGGACAGGGGGAGATGTTCAGGTGATATCAGAAGAGGACAGGGTGAGGATGTAATGGGGGTGTGGAGGGTGTACAGCGGTTACTTTTCGGGTGACAATGTTTCCATCCTCGTCTGTGAACTGTTCCTCTGTCACTGACTCCACAGGGATGTTTCTGGCCTGTTCTCCTGAGGATGGTATGGTGCATTAGGATCAGACCTGACGCTAGTTTACTTGTCATCATTAGTTTACCTGAGGTTGGTTTACCTGTCATCATTAGTTTACCTGAGGTTAGTTTACCTGTCATCATTAGTTTACCCTGAGGTTAGTTTACCTGTCATCATTAGTTTACCTGTCATCATTAGTTTACCTGACCGCTTTGTTTACCTGTCATCATTAGTTTACCTAACGTTAGTTTACCTGTCATCATTAGTTTACCTGACGCTAGTTTACCTGTCATCATTAGTTTACCTGTCATCATTAGTTTACCTGTCATCATTAGTTACCTAACGTTAGTTTACCTGACATTAGTTTACCTGAGGTTAGTTTATCTGTCATCATTAGTTTACCTGACCTTAGTTTACCTGTCATCATTAGTTTACCTGTCATCATTAGTTTACCTGTCATCGTTAGTTACCTAACGTTAGTTTACCTGACATTAGTTTACCTGAGGTTAGTTTACCTGAGGTTAGTTGACCTGTCATCATTAGTTTACCTGAGGTTAGTTTACCTGAGGTTAGTTTACCTGAGGTTAGTTTACCTGAGGATAGTTTACCTGAGGTTAGTTTACCTGAGGTTAGTTTACCTGAGGATAGTTTACCTGAGGATAGTTTAGCTGTCATCATTAGTTTACCTGACGCTTGTTTACCTGTCATCATTAGTTTACCTAACGTTAGTTTACCTGACATTAGTTTACCTGAGGATAGTTTAAATGAGGTTAGTTTACCTGTCACCATTAGTTTACCTGAGGTTAGTTTACCTGAGGTTAGTTTACCTGAGGTTAGTTTACCTGAGGTTAGTTTACCTGAGGTTAGTTTACCTGAGGTTAGTTTACCTGAGGTTAGTTTACCTGAGGTTAGTTTACCTGCCCTAGGGACATTAGCAACACAAAGCTCCATTTGCAAAAAGCACTGCCACAACATTACCTTTTAATTTCACCACAAATCAAATAAACACACAGAACATTAAACTACTATCTCACATAATATCAGCTTGGCAGAGAGATCCAGAGAAACCCACGGGTGGGGATGGTAACATTATACATGGAACTGAAAACACAAGCCAACATCAGCACAACAGTTTGCAGCCATGATGAAAGACTGGGTTTAACTACATTTACAGTACCAGTCAAAAGTTTGGATACACCTACTCATTCAAGGGTCTTTCTTTATTTTTACTATTTTCCACATTGTAGAATAATACTGAATACATCAAAACTATGAAATAACACATATTGAATCATGTAGTAACCAAAGAAGTGTTAAACAAATCAAAATATATTTTATATTTGAGATTCTTCAAAGTAGCCACCCTTTTGCCTTGATGACAGCTTTCCACACTCTTGGCATTCTCTCAACCAGCTTCATAAGGTAGTCACCTGAATGCATTTCAATGAACAGGTGTGCCTTGTTAAAAAGTTAATTTGTGGAATTTCTTTCCTTCTTAATGTGTTTGAGCCAATCAGTTGTGTTGAGACAAGTTAGGGGTGGTATACGAAGATAGCCCTATTTGGTAAAAGACCAAGTCCATATAATGGCAAGAAAAAGCTCAAGGATAAGCAAAGAGAAATCCATCATTACTTTAAGACATGAACGTCAGTCAATCCGGAACATTTCAAGTGCAGTCGCAAAAACCAGCAAGCGAACGAAGATGGCGGCCTCACAGTAGCTCTCAGGAAACTTTGCAGTATTTCGTTTTTTTTATGTATTATTTTTTACATTATTAGCTCAGAAAGTGTTTTTGTATCATCAGCGGTGTTAACTCACCAGCATTACGACCAGGAATACGACTTTCCCGAAGCAGATCCTTTGTTTGCTCTCCCAGGGCAATTGAACTGATTCCAGCGGCTGATCCAAAACATCGCCGGCGGAGGAGAGGCACTCGGAGCGGCCTGCTGGTTCCAACTTAGAGGCGCGCACACCACCCACCACTTCCAAGTATACTACTCGCTAATGTTCAGTCTTTGGATAACAAGATCGACGTAGCTCAGGGCAAGGATTTCTTTCCAGAGAGAAATCAAGGCCTGTAACATACTTTGTTTCAAGGAAACATGGCTCTCTGGGGATATTCGAAATCGGTCCAGCCAGCAGGGTTCTCAGTTCATAGCGCAGACAGAAATAAATGTCTCCGGGAAGCAGAAGGGCGGAGGTGTGTGTTTCATGATTAACGACTCATGGTGTAATTGTAGTAACATATAGGAACTCAAGACCTTTTGTTCACCCGACCTAGAATACCTCACAATCAAATGCCGACCGTATTATCTCCCAAGAGAATTCTCTTTGGTTATAGTCACGGCCGTGTATATCCCCCCTCGGGCCGATACCACAAACGGCCCTCAAAGAACTTCACTGGACTTTATGCAAACTGGAAACCACATATCCTGAGGCTGCATTTACTGCAAAGCAAATTTGAGGACTAGGCTGCCGAGTTCTATCAACATATCGACTGTTGTCCTCAGGCTGCTAAAATCCTCGACCATTGCTATTCGAACTTCTGGGGTGGCTACAAGGCCCTCCCCCGCCCTCCTTTTCGGCAAATCTACCACGACTCCATTTTTGCTCCTCCCTTCCTATAGGCAGAATCTCAAACAGGAAGTACCCGTGCTAAGGACTATTCAATGCTGGTCTGACCAATCGGAATCCACGCATCAAGATTGTTTTGATCACACGGTCTGGGATATGTTCCGGGTAGCTTCCGAAAATATTTTAGACGAATACACTGAAACGGTGACTGAGTTTATCAGGAAGTGTATAGGAGATGATGTGCCCTCTGTGACTATTAAAACCTACCCTAACCAGAAACCGTAGATAGATGGCAGCATTCGCGCAAAATTGAAAGCGCGAACCACCGCATTTAACCATGGCAAGGTGACTGGGAATATGGCCGAATACAAACAGTGTAGCTACTCACTCCGAAGGCAATTAAACTGGCAAAACATCAGTATAGAGACAAAGTGGAGTCGCAATTCAATGGCTCAGACACCAGACGTATGTGACAGGTTCTACAGACAATCACGGACTACAAAAGGAAAAACCAGCCACGCGCCGACACCGACGTCTCACTTCCAGACAAGCTAAACACCTTCTTCGCCCGCTTTGAGGATAACACAGTGCCACTGACAAGGCCCACTACCAAGAACTGTGGCCTCTCCTTCTCCGTAGCTGACGTGAGTAAGACATTTAAGCATGATAACCCCCGCAAGGCTGCCGGCCCAGACGGCATCATATAGCCTCCTCAGAGCATGTGCAGACCAGCTGGCTGGTGTGTTTACGGACATATTCAATCTCTCCCTATCCCAGTCTGCTGTCCCCACATGCTTCAAGATGGCCACCATTGTTCCTGTACCCAAGAAAGCAAAGGTAACTGAACTAAATGACTATCGCCCCGTAGCACTCACTTCTGTCATCAAGAAGTGGTTTGAGACACTAGTCAAGGATCATATCACCTCTACCTTACCTGTCACCCTAGACCCACTTCAATTTGCTTACCACCCAAATAGATCCACAGATAATGCAATCGCCATCACACTGCACATTGCCCTATCCCATCTGGACAAGAGGAATACCTATGTAAGAATGCTGTTCATTGATTATAGCTCAGCATTCAACACCATAGTACCCTCCAAGCTTATCATCAAGCTTGAGGCTCTGGGTCTCAACCCCGCCCTGTGCAACTGGGTCCTGGACTTCCTGACGGGCCGCCCAGGTGGTGAAGGTAGGAAACAACATCTCCACTTCGCTGATCCTCAACACTGGGGCCCCCACAAGGGTGCGTGCTCAGCACCCTCCTGTACTCCTGTTCACCCATGACTGCGTGGCCAAAGCACGCCTCCAACTCAATCATCAAGTTTGCAGAAGACACAACAGTAGTAGACTTGATTACCAACAATGACGAGACAGACTACAGGGAGGAGGTGAGGGCTCTGGGAGTGTGGTGCCGGGAAAATAACCTCTCACTCAACGTCAACAAAACAAAGAAGATGATTGCTGATTCCTGAAATCCACAGAGGGTGCACCCCTATCCACATTGATGGGACCGGAGTGGAGAAGGTGGAAAGCTTCAAGTCCCTTGGCGTAAACACTAACAAACTTAAATGGTCCACCCACGCAGACAGTGTGGTGAAGAAGGCGCAACAGAGCCTCTTCAACCTCAGGAGGCTGAAGAAATTTGGCTTGGCACCCTAAAAACCCTCACAAACTTTTACAGATGCACAATTGAGAGCATCCTGTCGGGCGGTATCACCGCCTGGTACGGCAACTGCACCGCCCGCAACCGCAGGGCTCTCCAGAGGGTGGTGCGGTCTGCCGAACGCATTACCGGAGGCAAACAACCCGCCCTCCAGGACACCTACAGCACCAGATGTTACTCATCTTATATGTATATACTGTATTCTATAATATTCTTCTGTATCTTAGTCCATGCCGCTCTGTCATTGCTTGTCCATATATGTATATATTCTTAAATTCCATTAATTACTTAGATTTGTGTGTATTGGGTATTTGTTAGATATTACTTGTTAGATATTACTGCACTGTCGGAGATAGAAGCACAAGCATTTCGCTACACCCGCAATAACATCTGCTAAACACGTGTGTGACAAATAAAATGTGATTTGATTTGAAACTGGCTCTCATGAGGACCGCCACAGTAAAGGAAGACCCAGAGTTACCTCTGCTGCAGAGGATAAGTTCATTAAAGTTAACTGCATCTCAGATTGCAGCCCAAATAAATGCTTCACAGAGTTCAAGTAACAGACACATCTCAACATCAACTGTTCAGAGGAGACTGCGTGAATCAGGCCTTCATGGTCGAATTGCTGCAAAGAAACCACTACTAAAAGGACACCAATAAGAAGAAGAGACTTGCTTGGGCCAAGAAACACAAGCAATGGACATTAGACAGGTGAAAATCTGTCCTTTTGTCTGATGAGTTCAAATATGAGATTTTTTGGTTCCAACCGCGGTGTCTTTGTGAGACGTAGAGTAGGTGAACGGATGATCTCCGCATGTGTGGTTCCCACCGTGAAGCATGGAGGAGGAGGTGTGATGGTGTGGGGGGTGCTTTGCTGGTGACACTGTCAGTGATTTATTTACAATTCAAGGCACACTAACCAGCATGGCTACCACAGCATTCTACAACGATACGCCATCCCATCTGGTTTGCGCTTTGTGGGACTATCATTTGTTTTTGAACAGGACAATGACCCAACACACCTCCAGGCTGTGTAAGGGCTATTTGACCAAGGAGAGTGATGGAGTGCTGCATCAGATGACCTGGCCTCCACAATCACCCAACCTCAACCCAATTGAGATAGTTTGGGATGAGTTGGACCGCATGAGTGAAGGAAAAGCAGCCAACAAGTGCTCAGCATATGTGGGAACTCCTTCCAAGACTGTTGAAAAAGCATTCCAGGTGAAGCTGGTTGAGAGAATGCCAAGAGTGTGCAAAGCTGTCATCAAGGCAAAGGGTGGCTACTTTGAAAAATCTCAAATATAAAATATATATTGATTTGTTTAACACTTTCTTGGTTACTACATGATTCCATTTGTGTTATTTTATAGTTTTGATGTCTTCACTATTATTCTACAATGTAGAAAATAGTGAAAATAAAGAAAAACCCTTGAATGGGTAGGTCTGTCCAAACTTATGACTGGTACTGTGTATTAGACTGATGTGATGATAGAATGATCTGGAACAATGTGAGTGTGAATTCCTGCTGTGATATGAAACCTGTCAAATATTTCCTGTTAAAATAAAGAGAGGCTAAGGAGTATATGGATGTAAAACATGTCAAACTCTACAGAGCTGGTGAGTGGTGCGGCCTACTGTCATGGCTCCTCTCATTCACTAGCTATTATCACATGGTGAGTGCTACTCTCATTCACTAGCTATTATCACATGGTGAGTGCTACTCTCATTCACTAGCTATTATCACATGGTGAGTGCTACTCTCATTCACTAGCTATTATCACATGGTGAGTGCTACTCTCATTCACTAGCTATTATCACATGGTGAGTGCTACTCTCATTCACTAGCTATTATCACATGGTGAGTGCTACTCTCATTCACTAGCTATTATCACATGGTGAGTGCTACTCTCATTCACTAGCTATTATCACATGGTGAGTGCTACTCTCATTCACTAGCTATTATCACATGGTGAGTGCTACTCTCATTCACTAGCTATTATCACATGAGTGAGTGCTACTCTCATTCACTAGCTATTATCACATGGTGAGTGCTACTCTCATTCACTAGCTATTATCACATGGTGAGTGCTACTCTCATTCACTAGCTATTATCACATGGACACTAGAAGTACTCTAGAACAGATCAACCCAAAGCAGTCAACGCCAGTAAAAGTATCTACAGTTAGTTGGGAGCAGCTGGTCAAGCAGAAAGGCAGCAGAGCTCTGGGTTCCTGTAGAGCCTGTCTCTCACATCATGCCCAGGCCACAGACACAGACATGCCCAGGCCACACAGACAGACAGACAGACAGACAGACAGACAGACAGACAGACAGAGAGACAGACAGAGAGACAGACAGACAGACAGACAGAGAGACAGACAGACAGACAGACAGAGAGACAGACAGACAGACAGACAGACAGACGCAGGCAGGCAGACAGACAGACAGACAGACAGACAGACAGACAGGCAGCACATTGATAACAGCACAGGCCCCACTGGGGCAACACACCACTCAGTGCCACAAGCAGGCCAGGTACCTTCAGAATGAACCTTCGTCGGTACACCTTGGTGGTGACAGTCCGTTCCTCATCAGAGCTGGTCTCCTTATCTCTACCACCCTCCTAATGAACCAGGTAGGGTTAGGGTAACAACTATGTCCTGATGAACCAGGTAGGGTTAGGGGTAACAAATATGTCCTGATGAACCAGGTAGGGTAATCAACTATGTCCTGATGAACCAGGTAGGGTTAGGGTAACAACTATGTCCTGATGAACCAGGTAGGGTAACAACTATGTCCTGATGAACCAGGTAGGGTTAGGGTAACAACTATGTCCTGATGAACCAGGTAGGGTAACCACTATGTCCTGATGAACCAGGTAGGGTTAGGGTAACAACTATGTCCTGATGAACCAGGTAGGGTTAGGGTAACAACTATGTCCTGATGAACCAGGTAGGGTTAGGGTAACAACTATGTCCTGATGAACCAGGTAGGGGTAGGGTAACAACTATGTCCTGATGAACCAGGTAGGGTTAGGGTAACAACTATGTCCTGATGAACCAGGTAGGGTAACAACTACAGTGGGGAAAAAAAGTATTTAGTCAGCCACCAATTGTGCAAGTTCTCCCACTTAAAAAGATGAGAGAGGCCTGTAATTTTCATCATAGGTACACGTCAACTATGACAGACAAATTGAGGAAAAAAAATCCAGAAAATCACATTGTAGGATTTTTAATGAATTTATTTGCAAATTATGGTGGAAAATAAGTATTTGGTCACCTACAAACAAGCAAGATTTCTGGCTCTCACAGACCTGTAACTTCTTCTTTAAGAGGCTCCTCTGTCCTCCACTCGTTACCTGTATTAATGGCACCTGTTTGAACTTGTTATCAGTATAAAAGACACTGTCCACAACCTCAAACAGTCACACTCCAAAACTCCACTATAGCCAAGACCAAAGAGCTGTCAAAGGACACCAGAAACAAAATTGTAGACCTGCACCAGGCTGGGAAGACTGAATCTGCAATAGGTAAGCAGCTTGGTTTGAATAAATCAACGGTGGGAGCAATTATTAGGAAATGGAAGACATACAAGACCACTGATAATCTCCCTCGATCTGGGGCTCCACGCAAGATCTCACCCCGTGGGGTCAAAATGATCACAAGAACGGTGAGCAAAAATCCCAGAACCACACGGGGGACCCTAGTGAATGACCTGCAGAGAGCTGGGACCAAGTAACAAAGCCTACCATCAGTAACACACTACGCCGCCAGGGACTCAAATAATGCAGTGCAAGATGTGTCCCCCTGCTTAAGCCAGTAAATGTCCAGGCCCGTCTGAAGTTTGCTAGAGTGCATTTGGATGATCCAGAGAGGATTGGGAGAATGTCATATGGTCAGATGAAACCAAAATATAACTTTTTTGGGTAAAAACTCAACTCGTCGTGTTTGGAGGACAAAGAATGCTGAGTTGCATCCAAAGAACACCATACCTACTGTGAAGCATGGGGGTGGAAACATCATGCTTTGGGGCTGTTTTTCTGCAAAGGGACCAGACTGACTGATCCGTGTAAAGGAAAGAATGAATGGGGCCATGTATCATGAGATTTTGAGTGAAAACCTCCTTCCATCAGCAAGGGCATTAAAGATGAAACGTGGCTGGGTCTTTCAGCATGACAATGATCCCAAACACACCGCCCGGGCAACGAAGGAGTGGCTTCATAATAAGCATTTCAAGGTCCTGGAGTGGCCTAGCCAGTCTCCACATCTCAACCCCATAGAAAATCTTTGGAGGGAGTTGAAAGTCTGTGTTGCCCAGCCGACAGCCCCAAAACATCACTGCTCTAGAGGAGATCTGCATGGAGAATGGGCCAAAAATACCAGCAACAGTGTGTGAAAACCTTGTGAACACTTACAGAAAATGTTTGACCTGTGTCATTGCCAACAAAGGGTATATAACAAAGTATTGAGAAACTTTTGTTATTGACCAAATACTTAATTTCCACCATAATTTGCAAATAAATTCATTAAAACCCTACAATGTGATTTTCTGGATTTTTTTCCCTCATTTTGTCTGTCATAGTTGACGTGTACCTATGATGAAAATTACAGGCCTCTCTCATCTTTTTAAGTGGTAGAACTTGCACAATTGGTGGCTGACTAAATACTTTTTTTCCCCACTGTATGTCCTGATGAACCAGGTAGGGTTAGGGTAACAACTATGTCCTGATGAACCAGGTAGGGTAACAACTATGTCCTGATGAACCAGGTAGGGTTAGGGTAACACCTATGTCCTGATGAACCAGGTAGGGTTAGGGTAACAACTATGTCCTGATGAACCAGGTAGGGTTAGGGTAACAACTATGTCCTGATGAACCAGGTAGGGTTAGGGTA
>NW_025539059.1:0-15056 GCF_020615455.1 Coregonus clupeaformis | reverse complement strand
CAGGACAATAGCATGATTGTGTTGGCACACAGGAGATCTGATGATCTGTGTAAATATATATATATGGATATTTACACGAGATAAATATATAAAAATAGAGCAAGATGGGATAAAACAGATGATTTGTATTTTTATTAACAAAACATAGGACATAGGCACCTAGCATTTATATTCGTTCTTGTCAGACTGTCACAGTCTGTTCCTTTCTCATTGTCAGACTAAGTGAATGGCCTCATGGAAGCTTCATGGATGTCCATGAACTTCTGATCCCCAGCTAGCATTATGTTATTACGGAGAGAGAGAGAGACCCCCACACTCCCCGTGGTTGTGAATGAGGAGCTTTGCAAACCTTCCTCACTGTATCCTTCCTCTTATTAACCGGGCTGAGGCCACCGCACCAGATTGCTCCTGACAGATGCATCCTGCAGCAGCTGCATGCTCCTTCCTGTCTCTGTCTGTCTCTTTCTTTGTCTCTCTCTCTTTTTCTGTTCTTTTGTTTTTTTTTTTCTCTCTGTTCTTTCTTTCTTCCATTTCTCTGCCTCTCTCTGCCCTTCTCTGTCTTTTTCTGTGTCCGTCTTGTCTGTCTGTCTCTTGCTGCATTTATTTTGTGAGCATGAAGGAGCTTCTCTAGCAAAGCTGGGACACTGGCGGAATTTAAATAAACTGGCCCCCTCTTGAAAGCGACACTGCGTTGGCTGTGTCGGGTGGGAGGGAGGGAGGGTAGAGGGGAGCCAGCTCTGGTGGAAGGGGAGGGAGGGCTGGTGCTGAGGGAGGACGGATAAAGTTGAGTGAGGGAAGCCTCCACAGTTCTTCTTGTCTATGGTCTGAGAGTGTTTCACTTGTTCCATGGCCTTTAGACCATGTTGGCATGGCATGCATGGCTGGTTGGTTGGCATACTGATGTTTAAAATGGCAGCACTTCTGAATGCGGTCTGGCATGACTGTACTTAGTGCCCCTGTCTGTATTCTAATAAGCGCTTTAGCTATAGGCGGATATCAGTGAACGCTAGAATGGCACTGATTCAGAAGTATATTTTTATGGGGAAAATCTGCTAATCTTCTGGAGAAAATATACTTCAGCATCAAAATAATAACGTAATAAATCATTATTTAGCTAGAAAGCTATAAAATGGCTACTGCATGGCAGGTCCTTCTCTCTCCTCACTCTTCTCTCTCTCTTATTTATATATAAATCATCAATCATCTTTCTCAGGAAATGTCAATGAAAGGAGACTTGGAGGGATTTAATGAAACCATTTCAGAATGCCGCCTGCTTACACAGTCACATTCATTCACATGGTCGTAATCTACCGAGAATCATGTAAGAATGCTTGCTTTATCACGCTGCAGTGTTTTATTGCATTTAATGTAATGCCTGTACCCTGGCCTATATCCCTGAGTTTATTCTCTGGTTATACCCTGGCCCCTGGTATATACCTGGCCTGTACCCTGGTTTATTCCCTGGCCTGTACCTGTTTATTCCCCTGGCCCACGACACCCTGGCCCCTGGTATATACCCCTGGCCTGTACAGGACAATAGCATGATTGTGTTGGACACAGGAGAACTGATGATCTGCGAAATATATATACATGGATATTTACACAGATAAGTATATAAAAAATAGACAAAGATGGGATAAAACAGATGATCTTGTATTTTATTAACAAAACATAGGACGGCACCTAGCACTTCTATTCCTTGTTTGTCAGACTGTCAAGCAGCCCTTCCTTTCTCATTGTCAGACTAAGTAATGGCTTGCCGGAAGTATGGATGTCCATGGACTCTGATCCCTAGCTAGCATTATGTTACGGAGAGAGAGAGAGGACTTCCACATCTCCCCGCATGTGAATGAGAGGAGCTCTCTGCAACCTTCCTCACTGTATCCTTCCTCTTATTAACCGGGCTGAGAGGCCACCGCACCAGGCTCCTGACAGATGCACCCTGCAGCAGCTGCATGCTCCTTCCTGCCTCTGTCTGCCTCTTTCTCTGCTCCCTCTCTTTCTCCTGTTTCTCTCTCTGTGCCTCTTTCTTTTTCTGTCTTTCTTTTGTCTGTCTGCCTCTTTTTTTCTCCATTTGTTTCTCTCTCTCTTTTGTCGCTCTGTTGTCTGTCTGTCTGTTCTCCTTCTTTTCTGTTCTTTCTCTGTGTCTGTCTGTCTGTCTGTTGTCTCTCTGCTGCACCTATTTTGTCAGCAGGAAGGAGCTTCTCCAGCAAATTGGGACACTGGGCGGAATTTAAATAAGATGGTCCACTCTTTGAAAGGGACCACTGCTGGCTGTCGGGTGGGAGGGGAGGGAGGGGGTAGAGGGGAGCGAGCTCTGGTGGAGGGAAGGAGGGCTGGTGTTGAGGGAGGACGAATGTTGAGTGAGGGTTTCCCTCCACAGTTCTCCTTGTTATGGTCTGAGAGTGTTTCACTGTTCCATGGCCTTTGAGACTATGTTTGCATGGCTATGCTGGCTGGGTTGGTTGGTACTGATGTTTAAATGGCAGGTACTTTGAATGCGGCCTGGCCATATGACTAGTAATTAGAAATTTGCCCTGTCTGTATTCCACATTAGCGCTTCTTTAGCTTTAGGTGGGACATCAGTGAAGGCTGCTAGCGCCATCTGATCAGAAGTACATTTTTAGTGGGGAAAATCCGTAACTTCTGGAGAAAAATATCCAGCAAATAATAACTAATAAATCATTTAGCTAGAAACCATAAACGGCTACTGCATGGCAGGGCCTCTCTCTCTCTCTCTCTCTTCTGTCTCTCTGCCTCTCTGTTCTGTTCTTCTTGTTCTTCTCTCTTCTTTTCTGTTTCTCTGCCTCTCTGCCCTGCTTTTTTCTGTCTTTCTGTCTCTGTTCTCTCTCTCTCTCTCTGACTCTCTCTCTCTCTGTCTCTCTCTCTGCTCTCGCTTTTATTTATATATATATATATATATATATATATATATAGTATATATATATATATATATATATATATATATATAAAATGTATGTATCTTTCTCTCTGTCTCTTTTCTCAGGAAATGTCAATGAAAGGGAGACTCAAAGGGAATTAATGAAAACCATTTCAGAATGCCGCTGCTTACACAGTCACATTCATTCACATGGTCGTAATCGAATTGAGACTCATAAGAATGCTTGCTTTATCACTGCAGTGTTTTATTGCCTTTAATGTAATGGCCTGTACCCTGGCCTATACCCTGGTTTATTCCCTGGCCTATACCCTGGCCCCTGGTATATACCCTGGTTTATTCCCTGGCCCCTGGTATATACCCTGGCCTGTACAGGACAATAGCATGATTGTGTTGGACACAGGAGATCTGATGAGATCTGTGTAAATATCATATACATGGATATTTACAAGATACAATATATAAAAATAGACAAGATGGGATAAAACAGATGATCTTGTATTTATTAACAAAAACATAGGACGGCACCTAGCATTTTCTATTCCTGTCTGCGCTGACTGTCAGCAGTCTGTTCTATTGTAGACTAAGTGAATGCCCTGGATGTATGGATGTATGAACTTCTGATCCCCTAGCTAGCATTATGTTACGAGAGAGAGAGAGACCCCCACATCTCCCGTGCGGTGTGAATGAGGAGCTGCAACCTTTCTCACTGTACCCTTCTTAATAACCGGGCTGAGGCCACCGCACCAGCTCCCGAGGACGCCCTGAGCTTCCTGTCTCTGGGTCTGCCTTTTCTCTGTCTCTCTCTCTCTCTGTCTCTTTCTCTCTCTGATCTGTCTCTCTTTGTTTCTCTCTTTTGTCTCTGCCTTTCTCTCTCATTTCTCTGTCTCTCTCTGTCTTTCTCTGTCTCTTTCTCTGTGTCTGTCTGTCTGTCTGTCTTTCTGCTGCATTTATTTTGTCAGGGGGCATGGGAAGGGGCCCTTAGCAAAGTGTGGGACACTGGGCGGAATTTAAATAAACTGGTCCTCTTTTGAAAGGACACTGTGGCTGGTCGGGTGGGGAGGGGAGGGAGGGTAGAGGGGAGCGAGCTCTGGGTGGAAGGGGAGGGAGGGCTGGTGTTGAGGGGGGGACGGATGTTGAGTGAGGGAGCCCTCCACAGTTCTCTTGTTATGGTCTGAGAGTGTTTCACTGTTCCATGGCCTTCAGACGATGTTGCATGGCATGCTGGCTGGTTGGTTGGCACTGATGTTTAAATGGCAGTACGAATGCGAGTTGGCATGACTGTAATTAGTGCCCTGTCTGTATTCTACAATAGCGTTTTTTAGCTTAGGCGGGATATCAGTGAAGGCCGCTGGCCCTACTGATTCAGAAGTACATTTTTAGTGGGGAAAAACTCTCCTTTAACTTCTGGAGAAAATATCATTCAGCACAAAATAATAACATAATAAATCATTTAGCTAGAAAGCCATAAATGGCTACGCACGGCGGGAGCCTCTCTCTCTCTCTCTCTCTCTCTGCTTATTTATATATAAATCATCAATCATCTTTCTCAGGAAATAGTCAATGAAAGGAGACTCAAGGGATTTAATGAAACCATTTCAGAATGCCGCTGTTTACACAGTCACATTCATTCACACGGTCGTAATCGAATTGGAGAATCATGTAAGAATGCTTGCTTTATCACTGCAGTGTTTTATTGCGTTTAATGTAATGGCCTGTACCTGGCCTATACCTGGTTTATTCCTGGCTATACTGGCCCCTGGTTTATACCCTGGCCTGTACTGGTTATTGTGTACCCTGGTTTATTCCCCACCCTGGCCCCTGGTATATACCCTGGCCTGTACAGGTACAATAGTATGATTGTGTTGGACACAGGAGGGATATGATGATCTGTGTAAATATCATATACATGAGATATTTACACAGATACAATATAGAAAAATAGACAAGATGGGATAAAACAGATGATTTGTATTTTATTAACAAAACATAGGACGGCACCTGGGCATTTCTATTCCTGTCTGTGAAGGACTGTCACAGTCTGTTCCTCTCATTGTCAGACGCGAATGGCTCCAGAAGCCATGGATGTCCAGAACTGATCCCCTAGCTAGCATTATGTTACGGAGAGAGAGAGAGACCCCCACATCTCCTGTGCTGTGAATGAGAGGAGCTCTCTGCAACCTTCCCCACTGTATCTTCCTCTTATTAACTGGCTGAGGCACACCGCACCAGGCTCCTGGAAGATGGCACCCGCCGCAAGCTGCATGCTCCTTCCTGTTCTGTTGCCTCTTTTTCTGCCTTCTTCTTTCTGCTCTTCTCTGTGTTCTTTTTTCTGTCTCTCTTTTTTCTGCTCTGTCTGTCTGTCTGTCTGTCTGCCTCTTTCTTTCTCCATTTGTCTCTCTCTCTGTCACTCTGTCTGTCTCTTTCTCTCTCCATTTGTCTCTCTCTTTTGTCTCTGTCTTTTCTCTCTCCAGTTCTCTGTCTCTGCTCTGTTTTCTCTGTTTTTTCTGTGTCTGTTGTTGTTGTCTCTTGCTGGGCATTTATTTTGTCAGCATGAAGGAGCTCCCAGCAAAGCTGGGGGACACTGGCGGAATTTAAATAAGCTGGTCCACTCTTTGAAAGGACCACTGCTGGCTGTCGGGTGGGGAGGGAGGGAGGGAGGGGTAGAGGGGAGCGAGCTCTGGGTGGGAAGGGAGGGAGGGCTGGTGCTGAGGGGGGGACGGATGTTGGAGAGTGAGGGAAGCCCTCTGGCAGTTCTCTTGTCTACGGTCTGAGAGTGTTTCACTTCTTCCATGGCCTTCAGACTATGCTGGCATGGTATGCTGGCTGGTTGGTTGGCACTGATGTTTAAATGGCAGTACTTTGAATGCGGTCTGGCACGACTGTAATTATGCCCTGTTGTACACATTAGCGTTAGCTTGAGGCGGGACATCAGCGAAGGCCGCTGGGGGGCTACTGATTCAGAAGTACTTATGGGGAAAATCCGGTTAACTTTGAGAAAGATGATTCAGTCAAAAAAAACAAATAAATCATTTAGTAGAAAGCTAGAAACGGCGACTGATGGCAGGCTCTCCCGAATATTTATATATAAATCACAATCATCTCTCAGGAAATGTCAATGAAAGGGAGACTGGCGATTTAATGAAACCATTTCAGAATGCCGTTGTTACACAGCCACATTCATTCACATGGTCGAAATCGAATTGAGAATCATGTAAGAATGCTTGCTTTATCACTGCAGTGTTTTATTGCCTTTAATGTAATGGCCTATACCCTGGTTTATTCCCTGGCCTATACCCTGGCCTATACCCTGGCTTATACCCTAGCCTGTACCCTGCCCCTGGTTTATACCCTGGGCCTATACGCTGGTCCCTGGTATATACCCTGGCCTGTACAGGACAATAGCATGATTGGGTTGGACACAGGAGATCTGATGATCAGATTCCCTTAAAGTCGCAGTGCGCTAGCACAGTTTGCTTGATATCCTATGTGCAACCATTGCCAAAGTGTGTGTGTGTGTGTGTGTGTGTTTGTTTTTGAGGAGACCATCTCGTTTAAAAACCAGTTGATGTAATGGCTTTTAAAAAACATACAACTAGTCTACAGAGTATCCCAACTGGCACAGAGTATCTTCAACTAGCCACAGAGAATCTCAGTCTAGCCTAAGCCAGAGAATCTCAACTAGCCTACAGAGAATCTCAACTAGCCTACAGAGTATCTCAACTAGCTTCCACAGAGTATCTCAACTAGCTACGAGTTCTCAACTAGCCTAGCAAGTATCTCTAGCACAGAGTATCTCAACTAGCTACAGAGTATCTCAACCACAGAGAATCCCAACTAGCCTACAGGAGAATCTCAACTGCTACAGAGTATCTCAACTAGCCTACAGAGTATCTCAACTAGCCTACAGAGAATCTCAACTAGCCTACAGAGAATCTGGAATGTTCTGTAGTGGAGTGAGGGAATGAGGGTTTAATGATACTGTGAATACAGTATATTGACTCTGGTTACTGGACGATCAACTCATAAAAGGGAATGTTTTTCTTATGTCCAACTCTGTTATAGTAAAGTAAGGGCAAATATTAACGCTGTATATATGGTTGATTGTAATTTGTGGACATTGGAGATGAAGTGGATAGTATAGACAGTATGACAGAGGGTTCAGAGGATGTGTCCAAAATGAACTATTTTTATATAGTCACTCTTTTGACCAGGGCATATGGCTTTAGCAAAAGCAGTGTACTAAGGATTAGGGTGCCATTTGGGGATGCTGCCAGAGTCTGCTCCTGGCTCTGTGTTTCCTGTCTGCTGGGGACGAGCTACTGCTGTGCCTGCGCTGCCTGCCTGCCTGCCTGCCTGTCTGTCTGTGATCGCCTGTCTGCTGTCTCCTTCTTCTCCTGTTTCCCTCTGCCTGTCCGCCTGTCTGTCCCTGCTCTTGCCTCTGTCCCGCTGCCATGGAGGATAGCCACAACTCCGCTGTCCCAATGGGACCCTACCCCCTTCATAGTGCAATGGCCACCCCTCCGGCCCCACTACAGCCATCTGGGCAGCCAGATGTACTGGCCCCCAAGGGAACAGACAGGCAGGGACAGCATGAAGTTCACTCACTCCCCCACACAAAGAGGACAGCATGGCGCCGACATTCACTCACTCCTCTACACAAGAGGACAGCAAAGTCTACCCACCCCCCTAACACAAAGAGGGACAGCATGGAGTAGAGAGAAGACTCCTACGTTGTTAGACTGGGGCAAATAAGCACACACTAGCTGCTACCAGAGAGAAGACCTACGTTGTTAGACTGGGCGCAATAAGCACACACTAGCTGCCACCAGAGAGAAGACCCACGTTGTTAGACTGGGGCAAAAGGCACACACTAGCTGGCCACCAAAGAGAAGACCTACGCTGTTAGACTGGGGCAATAAGCACAGCACTAGTGTACCAGAAGAGAAGACCCTACGCTGTTAGACGGGGCAATAAGCACACACTAGCTGCTACCAGAGAGAAGACCCCACGCTGTTAGACTGGGGCAATAAGCACACACTAGCTGCTACCAGAGAGAAGACTACGTTGTTAGATGGAGGCAAAGCACACACTAGCTGCTACCAGAGGGTAAGACCCTACGCTGTTAGACTGGGGCAAGCACACACTAGCTGCTACCAGAGAGAAGACCCTATGCTGAGAGACTGGGTACAAGCAAAAGCACACACTAGCTGCCACCAGAGAGAAGACCCTACGTTGTTAGACTGGGGAATAAGCACACACTAGCTGCTACCAGAGGTAAGACCCTGTTGTTAGACTGGGGCAATAAGCACATCACTAGCTGCTACCAGAGGGGAAGACCCTACGTTGTTAGACTGGGGCAATAAGCACACACTAGCTGCTACCAGAGGGAAGACCCTCGTTGTTAGACTGGGGCAATAGCACACACTAGCTGCTACCAGAGAGAAGACCCTACGTTGTTAGACTGGGGCAATAAGCACACACTAGCGCACCAGAGGGAAAGACCCTACGTTGTTAGACTGGGGCAATAAGCACACACTAGCAGAGGAGGGCATGGAGTCTGACCTGCATGGAGTCTCAGACCAGCGTGGAGTCTCTGACCAGCGTGGAGTCTCTGACCAGCGTGGAGTCTCTGACCAGCGTGGAGTCTCTGACCAGCGTGGAGTCTCTGACCAGCGTGGAGTCTCTGACCAGCGTGGAGTCTCTGACCAGCGTGGAGTCTCTGACCAGCGTGGAGTCTCTGACCAGCGTGGAGTCTCTGACCAGCGTGGAGTCTCTGACCAGCGTTCCCCTACTAAGACTGATTAGGAGACTAGTGGAGTGTTGTTGGGACGGTCAGATAGTCAACATGAGTCAAGGAATGATTTAGTCATATTGTTATTAAGGCAACTGTTTGGAACATTCTGTGTGCGTCCCAAATGGCACCCTATTCACTTTATATGAAAGGGCTCTGGTCAAGATGAGTCACTCTAAAGGGAATTTGGTACCTTTTTAGGACGTAACCTCCGTTTCATATCATCTCTATGTTAAAGCTGGACCAAAGGCTACTGTGATGTGGTATATTACTCAATGTGTTTTCTTCTTACTCAAAAATACTTTACACAAAGTACTTGAGTAATATTTGGATTGTGATTGGATAGAAAAGGTTTGCTGTGCTTTCAGTTGTTTAGTTGAAGGAGGACAAAGAAAGACTGCTATTCACACAACCACCTGCGATACTGATGAGCATATTCAATGACTAGTTGTTCAGATTTACATTTTAAGTCATTTAGCAGACGCTCTTATCCAGAGCGACTTACAGTTAGTGAGTGCAACCATTATTATTATTTTTATTTTTTTCATACTGGCCCCTGTGGGAAACGAACCCACAACCCTGCCGGCCATTCCTCCCCTACCCTGGACGACGCTGGGCCAATTATGCCACCCCATGGGTCTCCCGGTCACGGCCGGCTATGACAGAGCCTGGATTTGAACCAGGATCTCTAGTGGCACAGCTAGCACTGCGATGCAGTGCCTTAACCACTGCACACTCGGGAGATACTGATGATCATATTCAATGACTAGTTGTTCAGTAGTATAGATACTGATGACTAGGACAGCTAGGACATCTGGTTTATTGACAGAAGAAGCGGAAATCTTCACAGTCCTCTGTACCTAATTGTTTGAAATAGTTATGAAGTGGCCATCTGTTGTCAAGTTTGGACTGAGAATCCTTCTACCAGAGTAAGACTAGTCTCTCAGTGCTAGGCTGACCTGCCCCCTCTCTCTCATCTGACCTTCTCGCTCTCTGTCTGTCTGTCTGTCAGAACAGTGACACAGGAGCGACTTCCTCTCTGAACTGGACTGTAGGGCTACCTCTCTGAACTGGACTGGAGGGCTACTTCTCTGAACTGGGACTGGAGGGCTACCTCTCTGAACCGGACTGGAGGGCTACCTCTCTGAACCGGACTGGAGGGCTACCTCTCTGAACCGGACTGGAGGGCTACCTCTCTGAACCGGACTGGAGGGCTACCTCTGAACCGGACTGGAGGGCTACCTCTCTGAACCGGACTGGAGGGCTACCTCTCTGAACCGGACTGGAGGGCCACCTCTGAACCGGACTGGAGGGCCACCTCTCTGAACCGGACTGGGAGGGCTACCTCTCTGAACCGGACTGGAGGGCTACCTCTCTGAACCGGACTGGAGGGCTACCTCTCGGAACCGGACTGGAGGGCTACCTCTCTGAACCGGACTGGAGGGCTACCTCTCTGAACCGGACTGGAGGGCTACCTCTCTGAACCGGACTGTAGGGCTACCTCTCTGAACCGGACTATAGGGCTACCTCTCTGAAGTGGACTGGCTGGAGGGCTACCTCTCAGAAGTGGACTGAGGGCTACCTCTGGTGAAACCGGACTGTAGGGCTACCTCTCTCTGAACTGGACTGGAGGGCTACCTCTATGAACCCGGACTGGAGGGGCTGCCTCTCTGAACTGGACTGGCTGGAGGGCTACCTCTCTGAACCGGACTGGAGGGCTACCTCTCTGAACCGGACTGGAGGGCTACCTCTCTGAACTGGACTGGGAGGGCTACCTCTCTGAACTGGACTGGAGGGCTACCTCTCTGAACTGGACTGGAGGGCTACCTCTCTGAACCGGACTGGAGGGCTACCTCTCTGAACCGGACTGGAGGGCTACCTCTCTGAACTGGACTGGAGGGCTACCTCTCTGAACCGGACTGGAGGGCTACCTCTCTGAACCGGACTGGAGGGCTACCTCTCTGAACCGACTGGAGGGCTACCTCTCTGAACCGGACTGGAGGGCTACCTCTCTGAACCGACGGAGGGCTACCTCTCCTGAAGTGGACTGGCTGGAGGGCTACCTCTCTGAACTGGACTGGAGGGCTACCTCTCTGAACCGGACTGTAGGGCTACCTCTCTGAACTGGACTGTAGGGCTACCTCCTATGAACCGGACTGGAGGGCTACCTCTCTGAACTGGACCGGCTGGAGGGCTACCTCTCTGAACCGGACTGGAGGGCTACTCTCTGAACCGGACTGGAGGGCCTACCTCTCTGAACTGGACTGGAGGGCTACCTCTCTGAACTGGACTGGAGGGCTAAACCTCTCTGAACCGGACTGGAGGGCTACCCTCTCTGAACCGGACTGGAGGGCTACCTCTCTGAACTGGACTGGAGGGCTACCTCTGAACCGACTGGAGGGCTACCTCTCTGAACCGGACTGGAGGGCACTACCTCTCTGAACCGGACTGAGGGCTACCTCTGAACCGGACTGTAGGGCTACCTCTCTGAACCGGACTGGAGGGCTACCTCTCTGAAGTGGACTGGCTGGAGGGCTACCTCTCTGAACCGGACTGGAGGGCTACCTCTCTGAACCGGACTGGAGGGCTACCTCTCTGAACTGGACTGGAGGGCTACCTCTCTGAACTGGACTGGAGGGCTACCTCTCTGAACTGGACTGGAGGGCTACCTCTCTGAACCGGACTGGAGGGCTACCTCTCTGAACCGGACTGGAGGGCTACCTCTCTGAACTGGACTGGAGGGCTACCTCTCTGAACCGGACTGGAGGGCCACCTCTCCTGAACCGGACTGGAGGGCTACCTCTCTGAACCGGACTGGAGGGCTACCTCTCTGAACCGGGACTGGAGGGCTACTCTCTGAAGTGGACTGGCTGAGGGCTACCTCTCTGAACTGGACTGGAGGGCTACCTCTCTGAACCGGACTGTAGGGCTACCTCTCTGAACTGGACTGGAGGGCTACCTCTATGAACCGGACTGGAGGGCTACCTCTCTGAACTGGGACTGGCTGGAGGGCATTACCTCTCTGAACCGGACTGGAGGGCTACCTCTGAACCGGACTGAGGGCTACCTCTCTGAACCGACTGAGGGCTACCTCTCTGAACTGACTGGGAGGGGCTACCTCTCTGAACCCGGACTGGAGGGCTACCTCTCTGAACCGGACTGACTGGAGCTACCTCTCTGAACCGGACTGGAGGCTACCTCTCTGAAGTGGACTGGCTGGAGGGCTACCTCTCTGAACTGGACTGGAGGGCTACCTCTCTGAACCGGACTGTAGGGCTACCTCTCTGAACTGGACTGGAGGGCTACCTCCATGAACCGGACTGGAGGGCTACCTCTCTGAACTGGACTGGCTGGAGGGCTACCTCTCTGAACCGGACTGGAGGGCTACTCTTGAACCGGACTGGAGGGCTACCTCTAACCGGACTGGAGGGGCTACCTCTCTGAACCGGACTGAGGCTACCTCTCTGAACCGACTGGAGGGCTACCTTCTGAACCGGACTGTAGGGCTACCTCTCTGAACCGGACTGGAAGGCTACCTCTCGAAGTGGACTGGCAGGGCTACCTCTCTCTGAACCGGACTGTGAGGGCTACCTCTCGGAACGGACTGGAGGGCTACCTCTCTGAACTGGACTGGAGGGCTACCTCTCTGAACTGACTGGAGGGCTACACTCTCTGAACTGACTGGGGGCTACCTCTACGAACCGGAAACTGGAGGGCTACCTCTCTGAACCGGACTGGAGGGCTACCTCTCTGAACTGGACTGGAGGCTACCTCTGAACCGGAAACTGAACCGGACTGGAGGGCTACCTCTCTGAACCGGACTGGAGGGCTACACTCTCTGAACCGGACTGGAGGGCTACCTCTCTGAACCGGACTGGAGGGCTAGCCTCTCGGAATGGACTGCGAGGGGCTACCTCCTGAAGCGGACTGGAGGGCTACCTCTCTGAACCGGACTGAGGGCGATTACCTCTCTGAACCGGACTGAAGGAGGGCTACCTCTCCCTGAAGTGGACTGGAGGGCTACCTCTCTGAAGTGGACTGGAGGGCTACCTCTCTGAACCGGACTGGAGGGCTACCTCTCTGAACTGGACTGAGGGCTACCTCTTGAACCGGACTGGAGGGGCTACCTCTCGACAGATGGACTGGCTGGAGGGCTACCTCTCTGAACCGGACTGAGGGCTACCTCTCTGAACCGGACTGGAGGGCTACCTCTCTGAACTGGACTGGAGGCTACCTCTCTGAACTGGACTGGAGGGCTACCTCTCTGAACTGGACTGAGGGCTACCTCTCTGAACCGGACTGGGAGGGCTACCTCTCTGAACCGGACTGGAGGGCTACCTCTCTGAACTGGACTGGGAGGCTACCTCTCTGAACCGGACTGAGAGGGCTACCTCTCTGAACCGGACTGGAGGGGGCTACCTCTCTGAACCGGACTGGGAGGGCTACCCTCTGAACCGGACTGGAGGGCTACCTCTCCTGAACCGGACTGGGAGGGGCTACACTCTCTGAACTGACTGGAGGGCTACCTCTCTGAACCGGACTGGAGGGCTACCTCTCTGAACCGGACTGTGAGGGCTACCTCTCTGAACTGGACTGTAAGGCTACCTCTGTGAACCGGACTGGGAGGGCTACCTCTCTGAACTGGACTGGGCTGGAGGGGCTACCTCTCTGAACCGACTGGAGGGGCTACCTCTCTGAACCGGACTGGAGGGGCTACCTCTGAACTGGACTGGAGGGCTACCTCTCTCTGAACTGGACTGGAGGGCTACCTCTCTGAACTGGACTGAGGGCTACCTCTCTGAACCGGACTGGAGGGCTACCTCTCCTGAACTGGACTGGAGGGGCTACCTCTCTGAACCGGACTGGTGAGGGCTACCTCTCTGAACCGGACTGGAGGCTACCTCTCTGAACCGGACTGGAGGGCTACCTCTCTGAACCGGACTGACTAGGGCCACTCTCTGAACTGACTGGCTGGAGGGCTGCCTTCTGAACCGGACTGGAGGGCTACTCTCTGAACCGTGACTGGAGGGCTACTGAACCCGACTGAGACGAATCAAGAGGCTACTTGAACCGGACTGGGAGGGCTACCTCTTGAACCGGACTGGGAGGGCTGCCTCTTGAACTGGACTGGAGGGCTACTTCTGAACCGGACTGGGAGGGCTACCAAGTGGATCAAAGGGGCTACTGAACCGGACTGGAGGCCTAACTCCTGAACCGGACTGCAGGGCGCCTTCTGAACCGGACTGGAGGGCTACCTTTCATGAACCGATCTGGAGGGCTACTTCCCTCTGAACCGGACTGCTGAGGGCTACTTGAACCGGGACTGGAGGGCTACTTATGAACCGGATTCGAGGGCTACTCTCTGAAACCGACTGGAGGGCTACTCTCTGAACCGACCGGAGGCCTACCTCTCTGAACCGGGACTGGACTAGGGCTACCTCTCGAACCGGACTGACTAGGGCTACTCTGAACCGGACTGGAGGGCTACCTCTGTGAAGTGGACTGGCTGGGGGGCTACCTCTCTGAACTGGACTGAGGGCTACTCTCTGAACCGGACTTAGGGCACTGAACTGGCCGGAGGGCTCACCTCTAGAACCGGACCGGAGGGCTACCCCTTGAACTGGACTGGCTGGAGTGGGCTACCTTACTATTGAACCGGGACTGGAGGGTACCTCTCTGAACGACTGAGGGCTACTTCTGAACCGACTGAGGGCTACTCTGAACCGACCGGAGGGCTACCTCTGAATGACTACTCCGGTCAGAGGGCTACTCTGACCCTGATACCTGAACCGGACTGGAGGGCTACTTGAACCGGACTGCCGAGGGCTACCTCTCTGAACTGGACTGGCTGGGAGGGCTACCTCTTGAACTGGACTGAGGCGGCCACCTCTCTGAACCGGACTGGAGGGCTACCCGAACAGGAATCGAGGGCTACATGGAACCGGGACTGGAGGGCTACCTCTCTGAATGGGACTGGGCTGGAGGGCTACTCTCTGAACCGGACTGGAGTGGCAGTACTCTCTGAACCGACTGGGAGGCTGAACTTTGAACCGGACTGGGGGCTACTCTCTCTGAACTCGGGATCCGAGGGCTACTTCTCTGAAACCGGATGGGAGGGCTACCTCGAACCGGACTGGCTGAGTGCCTACTCCTCTGAACCGAATGGAGGGCTACCTCTCTGAACCGGACTGGAGGCCTACCTCTTGAACCGGGACTGGAGGGCTACTTCTGAACCGACTGGAGGGCTATCCTCTTGAACCGGACTGGAAGGCTACCTCTCTGGAACCGGACGAGCCACTGAACGACTGCTGGAGGCCTACCTCTCTGAACCGGACTGGAGGGCTGCCTCTTGAACCGGACTGG
>NW_025539058.1:0-15056 GCF_020615455.1 Coregonus clupeaformis | reverse complement strand
CTGCACAGTACTGTCTATTACTCGATCGCGGTTATAATATCGTTTAGGACCTTGAGCATGGCTGAGGTGCACCCATGACCAGCTCGAAACCGGATTGCATAGCGGAGAAGGTACGGTGGGATTCGAAATGGTCGGTGATCTGTTTATTAACTTGGCTTTCAAAAACTTTTTGAAAGGCAGGGCAGGATGGATATAGGTCTGTAACAGTTTGGATCTAGGAGTGTCACCCCCCCTTTGAAGAGGGGGATGACCGCGGCAGCTTTCCAATCTCTGGGGATCTCAGACTTTACGAAAGAGAGGTTGAACAGGCTAGTAATAGGTTGCGACAATTTCGGCTGCTATTTTTAGAAAGAATGGGTCCAGATTGTCTAGCCCAGATGATTTGTAGGGTTCCAGATTTTTGCAGCTCTTTCAGAACATCAGCTGTCTGAATTTGTGTGAAGGAGAAGCGGGGGGCAAGTTGCAGCGGAGGGTGCAGAGCTGGTGGCCGGGGTAGTGGTAGCCAGGTGGAAAGCATGGCCAGCTGTAGCAAAATGCTTGTTGAAATTCTCGATTATTGTAGATTTATCGGTGGTGATAGTGTTTCCTAGCCTCAGTGCAGTGGGCAGCTGGGAGGAGGTGCTATTATTCTCCATGGACTTTACAGTGTCCCAAAACCTTTTGGAGTTAGTGCTACAGGATACACATTTCTGTTTGAAAAAAGCTAGCCTTTGCTTTCCTGACTGCTTGTGTATATTGGTTCCTAACTATATTGGTTCCTAAGCCTACAGGATGTTTTTTTGTGCTGGTCAAGGGCAGTCAAGTCTGAGGAGAACCAGGGGCTATATCTGTTCTTAGTTCTGATTTTTTGAATGGGGTATGCTTATTTAAGATTGAGAGGAAAGCACTTTTAAAGAACAACCAGGCATCCTCTACTGACGGAATGAGATCGATATCCATCCAGTATACCTGGGCCAGATCAATTAGGAGGCCTGCTAACTAAAGTGTTTTAGGAGCGTTTGAGAGTGATGAGGGTGGGTCGTTTGACCG
Source organism: Coregonus clupeaformis (assembly GCF_020615455.1). Taxonomy (NCBI): domain Eukaryota; kingdom Metazoa; phylum Chordata; class Actinopteri; order Salmoniformes; family Salmonidae; genus Coregonus; species Coregonus clupeaformis. The sequence continues at coordinate 14,027 of NW_025539058.1, read as the reverse complement.
CCGGACCCGTTACGGATGCAGGCAATAAGGTAGTGATCGCTGAGATCCTGGTTGAAGATAGCGGAGGTGTATTTAGAGGGTAAGTTAGTCAGGATGATATCTATGAAGGTGTCCATGTTTACGGATTTAGGGTTGTACCTGGTAGGTTCCTTGATAATTTGTGTGAGATTGAGGGCATCTAGTTTGGATTGTAGGATGGCTGGGGTGTTAAGCATATCCCAGTTTAGGTCACCAAGCAGTACGAACTCTGAAGATAGATGGGGGGCAATCAATTCACATATGGTGTCCAGGGCACAGCTGGGGGCTGAGGGGGGTCTGTAGCAAGCGGCAACAGTGAGAGACTTATTTCTGGAAAGGTGGATTTTTAGAAGTAGGAGCTCAAACTGTTTGGGCACAGACCTGGATAGTATGATAGAGCTCTGCAGGCTATTTCTACAGTAGATTGCAACTCCGCCCCCTTTGGCAGTTCTATCTAGATGGAAAATGTTGTAGTTGGGGATGGACATTTCTGAATTTTTGGTGACCTTCCTAAGCCAGAATTCAGACACTGCTAGAACATCAGGGTTGGCACATTTATGTTTTGCCAGGAGCAAACAATGTGGTGAGAGCTGATGGAGGTCTGACCCACTGACAGTCAGAGAGACTTTACCACTTTTACAACAGAGATATGGCCCTCAGATGACTCAACCTGTGTAGCATAATTACTGTGAGGCTGAGAGTTATGCATAGTGGCTATGTAAACAGTAGGTGGTGCTGTTGATTGCTTTCTATTTCCATTCTACTCATTTGCCTTCTAATCAGGTTCCAATGTGAGACGAAATGAACATTCCATTCATCAGCAGTTCAGTACTTGGGCTGTTTACCTGAACAGTACTACATCGTATCCTTTAAGGCAGTGTCAGAGGTCAAACAGAAAAGGAAAACTCTCATTCCTGATGTTGAGTGGTCGACTGCCTTGGTATTTAAAGGGATTAGCAGGATAATAGACCGTGACTCAAATATGACCTATCAAGCCCTGCTCATGATAAACATCTGTTAACAAAATCACTGTAATTACAGCATTTTGTATGCTCTATCAGGAAGGTCAATACCACTTTCTGTTAACTGGATGTGGCAACTAACTAGGGGTTAGTTGGGGCTAAAGTCCATCCTCATGTCCACTTAAAATTCTATCCATCTAACCTATGAATCACACTTTTAAACATATTTAAGCAGGTTACACAGGAACCCATCATATTAGAGGCATCCTTAATGTTCACACACATGACAGCACAAGGAGAGAGCTGGAGTGAGTCAAGTGATGACTCCTATTCCACAAGTGATGACTGGAGTGAGTCAAGTGATGAGATCAGTTCACACTCCTTTGGAGTCAGGTTACAAATTGAGACCCCCCATTACGGAAAATCCAGGGTGTACTTTCCAAGCTTACCCCACACACAATGGTTACATTCCCAAATCTCAATTCTGCTCCTATCTGTGGCAGTGCCGTCTGGATCTGTGGGTTTATTTGGGCTCCTTCTGTCACACAATCTGCCTTCTACTGTTCACCCATTGCCCTTAGTGAACCACTTTACATTGATCATGTTACACAGATGTTGATCTATACACAGCAAATTGGCCAGTGTTACCTAGTGTTGATTTTGCAATGTAACATTTCTAGTGTTGAGTTTGTTACATTAACTAAATTAAATTAACACTTTTTTGGTGTAAAAGAACCCCAGTGTTGGTGTTAAACCAAAACCACGCACTTCATTATCATATTTCCATCATACCCTATTGCAGGTAGATTTTTAGATACTCCAGGAAGTTTGTAGAACTGATAATGAATCTATATTTTTAAATAATTTAACCTCTGAACTATTTGTCTTCAATCACAGTATATTTTCAATATAGAGTTTATTTGCGGCGCTATTTAGCGGATTAGTTTTTTTTTTGTGTTCTCAAACCAGTGAGATTAACATTCTTCATAAAGAATATGGGCAAAATTTAATTATTGACAATGAAAAAGCACACAGCCATGACAATGCAGGATTGGCTTTGGGCCAAGTCTCTGAATGTCCTTGAGTGGCCCAGCCAGAGCCCGGACTTGAACCCGATCGAACATCTCTGGACAGACCTGAAAATAGCTGTGCAGCAACGCTCCCCATCCAACCTGCGAGAGCTTGAGTGGATCTACAGAGAGGAATGGGAGAAACTTCCCAAATACAGGTGTGCCAAGCTTGTAGCGTCATACCCAATTAGACTCAAGGCTGTAATAGCTGCCAAAGGTGCTCCAACAAAGTACTGAGTAAAGGGTTTGAATACTTATGTAAAAGGGATATTTACGTTTATTTTGTAATACATTTGCAAAAATATCAAAAAAACTGTTTTTGCTTTGTCATTATGGGGTATTGTGAAAACATTAATGAGGGGGAAACTATGTAATCCATTTTAGAATAAGGCTGTAACGTAACAAAATGTGGAAAAAGTCAAGGGGTCTGAATACTTTCCAAATGCACTGTAACTCTACAATTCACGTGATAGGCAATGCACTCTGGGAAATATGCAAATAAGACTTTAGTTTAAACATTTACGTCATTTAGAAGACGCTCTTATCCAGAGGCGACTTACAGTTAGTGCATACAATTTTCAAACTGGCCCCCGTAGGGAATCGAAACCACAACCCTAGCGTTGCAAGCGCCATGCTCTATCAACTGAGCTACAAGAGGCCAAACTAATTAGTGTGTTCATTTAACATTGAAAAGTGTGAACCCGTATAGACAATGGACCAGAGTAAAATTTAACACTCTGTGTAGATTTAACGCTGAGAATTTAGTACAAGAGGAAAGATTTATGTACAGTAAAATATCTCTAGCGCAGATTAACCACACACAATGCTCAAACTTTTCTTGTAGAATTTAAGAATTCAAAAGGCAAGCCTCCAAATGTCTGCAGGAAGATGTGTCATCAAATATCTCAGAAAACTTGAACTGGAGCTTACAACTATAAATAAACATCCTTACACCTCATATTCTTGAGAAATTCTTGCAAGAAACATTAATACACAAGGTTCATTGAACTTGATTCAAGAGGAATCCATGTTTACGGAGTCAAAAACTGCTGCCAGATAATGTTACAGTCTTGGAGTACATCAAGACCAGGCAAATTCAAATCTAAACCAATTCCTTAAACTGTGTGAAATGTACTTTCACAGCAATACTCTATGTTGTTGCAATGCCTATCACTTTCAAAACAATATTGTACGTTGTAATTTATTGTAATGTAAAGATGTTGTTTTTTAATGCTCAGAAGCTCAAAAACCCAGATAACCTAGACCTTTTCAAACCTTTTCTATTTCAAAGCTGTTGACACAGTACCCAACACATCATGCACATTCACTAAGAGCTATTAGGATCTGTATGTAAAACTAGTTGAAACACATTGTTTAATTACATGCTTATATAATATGTTTTTACTCTACTCAGCATATATTCTCTGTGTTTTTTGTACATGAAGCCTTCCATTGGAAATTGAATGATATTTATGGCAATGACATTTTAGTCATTTAGCAGACGCTCTTATCCAGAGCGACTTACAGTTAGTGAGTACATACATTTTTTCATACTGGCCCCCATGGGAATCAAACCCACAATCCTGGCGTTGCAAGCGCCATGCTCTACCAACTGAGCTACAGGAGGCTTAAAGATAAAGATAAGTGTTATTGCGCAATGGCAAGGTCGTCATGCAGAAGTGAGTTTTGCACAGGGGTGGCGTCAGGAGATGGGTTTGGGCAAGATGATCAGTAATATCCTTTTGAAATGCCTCAGGGCAAAATAAAAAGAGAGAGGTTGATTGTAACACATCAATTAAACTACTGTATGTTATTTTTATTTTCATCTTTGAAATTGATGTTCTCAATCTTTCTGTTTGGAAGGATCAGTGACAGTATCTGATGTATCAACCAAGTAGTGATTATAAATGACCCTTTCCTCCCAATTAAAAATGGTCTGCTAAGACGTGGGTTTATGTGGGTGCTTTGATTGCTATGATTGGCAACGTGTCTAATCCAAAAACGTTTTGGGACATAAACTTTGCATTTATGCCTCGATTCAATCTGTAGCGCTGAAGAGCTGTTGGCGGCTACAAAGTCATGTTTGCTGTCTCAAGTGGATGAGTGTTTGTGGGATTGGCCAGAGGCCACTTGTGTATGGGAAGAGAATTGAAAACTGGAAAGCAGTCAACCTCAGACATGTTTGGATCTGTGTTCAATACTAATGTGATCGGGCATTCAGAATATTTAGAACAGTGGTTACATTTTCACTCTCCTATTCCACTAATATAGATGTAGGATCTTAATTTGAGCAAGTTTGCTATAGCAGGACATGAATCCTGCAGCAAGAGGAAATGTGAATTATTATGTGGATTCTAATTAATGATCAATCTTTTTATGGGTTGATACATTTTACGTAAGGGCAAGGGGTTTCTGATGACTCTGTTTTGTCTGCAGAGTTGTATTGTTCCTTCTCCTGTTCGGGAATTCTCCATTATTTCTGGGAAATTCTCAATTGTCAATCTCAGGAAGTGGTCCTTTTCCCTTTTTAGATGAGGCTTTGGCGACTTCATATTTATTTTGATGTTCGGATGGTGGAAGTGTGGATGGGGGTGAGTCAGGGTTGATTACTGCACTTTATTCTGTATTTCCTCTCAAGGAGGTCAGGAAATGTCTGCATCCTGTCACCAGGGGATTTTGGTACAACTTTCACCTGATTCCAGTAGCATTGGAAAGGGCCTAATTAACATGGATACTATTGTCCATATACAGTAAGTAAGAAAGAAAACTGTTTGTTAGAAACTCATAAAATGAGGTACATGCTACTGTATAAACCTTTTGTTCCTGTTCAGTCACATGGTCCAGAACAAACTCCTGGATCTAGCAATGAGTATCGACCTCTTTTGCTCACAAGGTCATGATTAACAAAATAACACATGGCTTGAGTCCCCAGTCAAAGGGAATTTGCGATTCATCAACACTTTGTTGAGAAAGATCCTTCCATTTAGACCACATGATTTATGAGTCATCTGCCTCATAAAAGTGTCTCAAGACCTAATGGACCACTAGCAGAAAAATGCATCAATAAAAATCTATTTGGCGCACGGTGACACATTCATGGGTTTCAAATGACTATGTACAAATTATGTTTACGTATATGTATGCATCATATAAAACCATCATGGTTGTTCTGCATACAGCTTTTCTGTATCTGAAAATTAGCATCTCTATAAATCAACAACATCATATAATCAAATAGGCTTATGTATAGAAAAATGTAGATTAATGAAAGCGAGACACACAAATATTTCTGTCATAAGTTTTATTGCTCCTTGTTTTGTAACTAAAATGTTGGGGGTCATCCCTTTTTAATACTGCATACAGCTTTAAACAGCTGAACATTTTGTTCAGTGATGCTCACCCAGTAGCGCTGAGAAGTCAACACAAACATTCACAATAGTCTTCAGATATTCAATCCCAGTCAGATTCATTCTGATAGTTCAGTAAACTAGCATCATAGCTCTAAACTGGTTAATGTAACCTGGAAATGTTTGTACATTGTAGAGTCCATTGCATGAATCTTTAGAGATAACTTTAATATACAACAGTCATAGAAAATCTGCAGTCAGGCAACGCCATAATAAATAACACATTTAATTTAAAAAATACTTTGATTAAATACAGCTTTATCTTAACTATGATAAATAAAATCAGCATATAATACAATATATCACAAAGTCATGCACTCTGCATCCCATCCTTTTAACATAAAAGATATTCAAGATGTCCAATTGCACTTTCTTCTGTGCATTACTTCAGTCTGAATGCTTGTGCAATGTCCCAAAAAGCCTGTCCCAGTGTGTGAAGTACGGAGCATAGTTGGACTTGAACTTCAGATGGTGCAGGTCGTGGTGTGGAGCTCCACCGTAGAGCCCAAAGGGCACCAGTCTATGCGTGGACCAGGGCAGGTCATAGCCACAGTGGTCCTCCACAGAAAGCCAGATATTCAGAACATAAAAGAGCATCTCAGTCAAGGGGTGGCAGCCCAGCAGCAGAGGGTTGACCCCAGCCAAAGAAGCCCAGAGACAGGGTCTCCCAGGCCCCAGAGTACTCAGTGGTCAGGGCGAAGGTGGATGTGTGCTTGTGGTGCACCTTGTGGAATGTCCGGTACAGCCAGGGCACCTTGTGGTGAAGCAGATGCCAGATGAAGTATTGAAAGTCAAACAGCAGGAGGCAGGCGACCACATCCCAGATGAGGCGCAGCGTTCCGGGGGCCTCGGCTATGAAACTGGCTGGTCTCCAGAACCAGTGCAGCACAGTGAGAGGGAAGAGGAACACCACATGGTTGTAGAGGGAGTGAGCCAGGCAGCTCCACATCATAGTCCAGGAGACGTGGCTCTTCTGCTGGATCTTAAAGGTCCTGATCCAGGCCAGCCTGGGGGAGAGGAGGTCCAGCACCACGAAGGGCAGGCAGAAGGTGAGGTAGACACTGAGGGAGAAAAGTACAGGGAAGAAAGGTGATCTGAGACACGCATTATATCCCAGTATAAAGTCCCATAGGCTCTGTAGAAGCATTGTGTTCAGTCTTGTTGTGTGTGAGCTTGAAATGTGTGCTTAAACAACCTCCTGCAAAAGCTCTCCCCTTTTATGAGTTCTCTGTGAAAAGTATCTGCCCCCAGTTGTCCTTATAAAGACTTCCTTCTAAGCATCCTTCTAAACTTCTCAGCTAAAGTATTTCAAGGTTTCACTGTAGTGCATCATGTTATCAAAGGGAAGAGGAGGACAAGGAGGAGGGGTGGGTTGCACATTTTGTTTTGCCAGGAGCAAACAATGTGGTGAGAGCTGATGGAGGTCTGACCCACTGACAGACAGAGAGACTTCCACTGTTACAACAGAGATATGGCCCTCAGATGACTCAACCTGTGTACCCACATAAACCCACACCGGAGCCTAAGAAATCCGCTCCACCGATGTCCAGTCCAGCTCCAGCCAGCGGGGCCAGACCAGACCAGGGGTGCTATGGGGGGGTAGTTAGAGGGTGGTGGTCACGCCCGGAGCCGGATCCGCCTCCGAGGCGGAATGCCCACCCGGCCCCTCCCCTGTTGGGTTTAGTTGGCGCGGTCGCAGTCCACGCCTTTGGGGGGGGTACTGTCACGCCCTGGCTCTGGGGACTCTTATATGTTGAGCCAGGGTGTGTAGGGTCTATGTTTTGTGTTCTATGTTCAGTTTCTAGTTCATGTGTTTTCTATGTTGGCCGGGGTGGTTCCCAATCAGAGGCAACGTGAATCAGCTGTTGCTTGTTGTCTCTGATTGGGAACCATACTTAGGCAGCCTTTTGTGCACTTGTCATTTGTGGGATCTTGTTCCGGAGAGGTTTGTGTTTGTTAACCTTAGGACTTCACGTATCGTTTTGTTGTTTTGTTGTTAGTGTTTAAAGTACTCATTAAAAGATGTACGCATATCACGCTGCGCCTTGGTCCGTTGCTTACGACGTTCGTGACAGTGATAAAAACAACAACACAGAGTTACATATGGGGTAAAACAAAACATAAAGTCAAAAATACCACAGAAAATATATATACAGTGTGTGCAAATGTAGCAAGTTATGGAGGTAAGGCAATAAATAGGCCATAGTGCAAAATAATTACAATTAGTATTAACACTGGAATTATAGATGTGCAAGAGATGATGTGCAAATAGAGATATTGGGGTGCAAATGAGCAAAATAAATAACAATATGGGGATGAGGTAGTTGAGTGGGCTAATTTCAGAAGGGCTGTGTACAGGTGCAGTGATCGGTAAGGTGCTCTGACAACTGATGCTTAAAGTTAGTGAGGGAGATAAGAGTCTCCAGCTTCAGAGATTTTTGCAGTTCGTTCCAGTCATTGGCAGCAGAGAACTGGAAGGAATGGCGGCCAAAGGAGGTGTTGGCTTTGGGGATGACCAGTGAGATATACCTGCTGGAGCGCATACTACAGGTGGGTGTTGCTATGGTGACCAATGAGCTAAGATAAGGCGGAGATTTGCCTAGCAGTGATTTATAGATGACCTGGAGCCAGTGGGTTTTTTTGTGACGAATATGTAGTGAGGACCAGCCAACAAGAGCGTACAGGTCACAGTGGTGGGTAGTATATGGGGCTTTGGTGACAAAACGGATGGCACTGTGATAGACTACATCCAATTTGCTGAGCAGAGTTTTGGAGGCTATTTTGTAAATGACATCGCCGAAGTCAAGGATCGGTAGGATAGTCCGTTTTACAAGGGCATGTTTGGCAGCATGAGTGAAGGAGGCTTTGTTGCGAAATAGGAAGCAGATTCTAGATGTTACTTTGGATTGGAAGGAGAGTCTGGAAGGAGAGTTTACGGTCTAACCAGACACCTAGGTATTTGTAGTTGTCCACATACTCTAGGTCAGACCCGTCGAGAGTGGTGATTCTAGTCGGGTGGGCGGGTGCCAGCAGCGTTCAATTGAAGAGCATGCATTTAGTTTTACTAGTGTTTAAGAGCAGTTGGAGGCTACGGAAGGAGTGTTGTATGGCATTGAAGCACGTTTGAAGGTTTGTTAACACAAATCAAATCAAATCAAATCAAATTTTATTGGTCACATGCGCCGAATACAACAGGTGCAGACATTACAGTGAAATGCTTACTTACAGCCCTTAACCAACAGTGCATTTATTTTAAACAAAAAAAGTAAGAATAAAACAACAACAAAAAAAGTGTTGAGAAAAAAAGAGCAGAAGTAAAATAAAGTGACAGTAGGGGAGGCTATATATACATTGGGGGTACCGTTGCAGAGTCAATGTGCGGGGGGCACCCGGCTAGTTGAGGTAGTTGAGGTAATATGTACATGTGGGTAGAGTTAAAGTGACTATGCATAAATACTTAACAGAGTAGCAGCAGCGTAAAAAGGATGGGGTGGGGGCAGTGCAAATAGTCCGGTAGCCATGATTAGCTGTTCAGGAGTCTTATGGCTTGGGGGTAGAAGCTGTTGAGAAGTCTTTGGACCTAGACTTGGCACTCCGGTACCGGCTTGCCGTGCGGTAGCAGAGAGAACAGTCTATGACTAGGGTGGCTGGAGTCTTTGACAATTTTGAGGGCCTTCCTCTGACACCGCCTGGTATAGAGGTCCTGGATGGCAGGAAGCTTTGCCCCAGTGATGTACTGGGCCGTACGCACTACCCTCTGTAGTGCCTTGCGGTCAGAGGCCAAGCAGTTGCCATACCAGGCGGTGATGCAACCAGTCAGGATGCTCTCGATGGTGCAGCTGTAGAATTTTTTTGAGGATCTGAGGACCCATGCCAAATCTTTTTAGTCTCCTGAGGGGAATAGGCTTTGTCGTGCCCTCTTCACGACTGTCTTGGTGTGTTTGGACCATGATAGTTCGTTGGTGATGTGGACACCAAGGAACTTGAAGCTCTCAACCTGTTCCACTACAGCCCCGTCGATGAGAATGGGGGCGTGCTCAGTCCTCTTTTTTTTCCTGTAGTCCACAATCATCTCCTTTGTCTTGGTCACGTTGAGGGAGAGGTTGTTGTCCTGGCACCACACGGCCAGATCTCTGACATCCTCCCTATAGGCTGTCTCATCGTTGTCGGTGATCAGGCCTACCACTGTTGTGTCGTCGGCAAACTTAATGATGGTGTTGGAGTCGTGCCTGGCCATGCAGTCATGGGTGAACAGAGAGTACAGGAGGGGACTGAGCACGCACCTGAGGGGCCCCCGTGTTGAGGATCAGTGTGGCAGATGTGTTGTTACCTACCCTTACCACCTGGGGGCGGCCCGTCAGGAAGTCCAGGATCCAGTTGCAGAGGGAGGTGTTTAGTCCCAGGATCCTTAGCTTAGTGATGAGCTTAGAGGGCACTATGGTGTTGAATGCTGAGCTGTAGTCAATGAATAGCATTCTCACGTAGGTGTTCCTCTTGTCCAGGTGGGAAAGGGCAGTGTGGAGTGCGAAAGAGATTGCATCATCTGTGGATCTGTTGAAGGCGGTATGCAAATTGGAGTGGGTCTAGGGTTTCTGGGATTATGCTGTTGATGTGAGCCATGACCAGTCTTTCAAAGCACTTCATGGCTACAGACGTCAGTGCTACGGGTCGGTAGTCATTTAGGCAGGTTATCTTAGAGTTCTTGGGCACGGGGACTATGGTGGTCTGCTTGAAACATGTTGGTATCACAGACTCAGTCAGGGACATGTTGAAAATGTCAGTGAAGACACTTGCCAGTTGGTCAGCACATGCTCGGAGTACACGTCCTGGTAATCCGTCTGGCCCTGCGGCCTTGTGAATGTTGACCTGCTTAAAAGTCTTACTCACATCGGCTACGGAGAGCGTGATCACATAGTCATCCGGAACAGCTGGTGCTCTCATGCATGCTTCAGTGTTGCTTGCCTCAAGCGAGCATAGAAGTGGTTTAGCTTCGTCTAGTAGGCTTGTGTCACTGGGCAGCTCGCGGCTGTGCTTCCCTTTGTAGTCTGTAATAGTTTTCAAGCCCTGCCACATCCGACGAGCGTCAGAGCCAGTGTAGTATGATTCAATCTTAGACCTGTATTGACTCTTTGACTGTTTGATGGTTACGTCGGAGGTCATAAGCGGGATTTCTTATAGCGTCCGGGTTAGGTCCCGATTCGCTGAAAGCGGCAGCTCTACCCTTTAGCTCAGTGCGGATGTTTCCTGTAATCCATGGCTTCTGGTTGGGGTATGTACGTACGGTCACTGTGGGGACGACATCATCGATGCACTTATTGATGAAGCCAGTGACTGATGTGGTGTACTCCTCAATGCTGTCTGAAGAATCCCGGAACATGTTCCAGTCTGTGCTAGCAAAACAGTCCTGTAGCTTACATCTGCGACATCTGACCACTTTTTATTAACCGAATCACTGGTGCTTCCTGCTTCAGTTTTTTGCTTATAAGCAGGAATCAGGAGGATAGAGTTATGGTCGATTTGCCAAATGGAGGGCGAGGAGAGCTTTGTATGCGTCTCTGTGTGTGGAGTAAAGGTGGTCTAGAGTTTTTTTCCCTCTGGTTGCACATTTAACATGCTGGTAGAAATTAGGTAGAACGGATTTAAGTTTCCCTGCATTAAAGTCCCCGGCCACTAGGAGCGCTGCATCTGGATGAGCGTTTTCCTGTTGATTAATGGCCTTGTACAACTCATTCAGTGCAATCTTAATGCCAGCATTGGTTTGTGGTGGTAAATAGACAGCTATGAAAAATATAGATGAAAACTCTCTTGGTAAATAGTGTGGTCTACAGCTTATCATAAGATACTCTACCTCAGGCGAGCAAAACCTCGAGACTTCCCTTAGTATTTGATTTTGTGCACCAGCTGTTGTTTACAAATATACACAGACCGCCACCCCTTGTCTTACCAGAGTCAGCCGTTCTGTCCTGCCGATGTAGCGTATAGCCTGCTAGCTGAATGTTATCATTGTTGTCGTTCAGCCACGACTCCCGTGAAACATAAGATATTACAGTTTTTAATGTCCCGTTGGTAGGATAACCGTAATCTTAAATCGTCCATTTTATTCTCAAAAGCTTGAACGTTGGCTTATAGGATTGATGGAAGAGGCAGTTTACTCGCTCGCCGTCGGATCCTTACAAGGCACCCGGATCTGCGTCCGCGATATCTCCGTCTCTTCCTCACGCGAATGACGGGGATTTGGGCCTTGTCGGGTGTCTGTATGATATCCTTCGCGGCCGCCTCGTTGAAGAAAAAATCTTCCTCCAATGCGAGGTGAGTAATCGCTGTCCTGATATCCAGAAGCTCTTTTTGGTTATAAGAGACGATGGCAGAAACACAGTGTCCAATGAAGGGCCAGATGTATACAAAAATGGCTCGTCTGCGTAGAGGTGGATCTGAGTCACCAGCAGCAAGAGCGACACTCATTGATATACACAGAGAAAAGAGTCAGCCCAAGAATTGAACCCTGTGGCATCCCCATAGAGACTGCCATAGGTCCAGACAACAGGCCCTCCGATTTGACACATTGAACTCTATCTGAGAAGTAGTTGGTGAACCAGGCGAAGCAGTCATTTGAGAAACCAAGGCTATTTAGTCTGCCAATAAGAATGCGGTGGTTGACAGAGTCGAAAGCCTTGGCCAGGTCGATGAATACGGCTGCACAGTACTGTCTATTATCGATCGCGGTTATAATATCGTTTAGGACCTTGAGCATGGCTGAGGTGCACCCATGACCAGCTCGGAAACCGGATTGCATAGCGGAGAAGGTACGGTGGGATTCGAAATGGTCGGTGATCTGTTTATTAACTTGGCTTTCAAAAACTTTTGAAAGGCAGGGCAGGATGGATATAGGTCTGTAACAGTTTGGATCTGGAGTGTCACCCCCCCTTTGAAGAGGGGGGATGACCGCGGCAGCTTTCAATCTCTGGGGATCTCAGACTTTACGAAAGAGAGGTTGAACAGGCTAGTAATAGGGGTTGCGACAATTTCGTGCTATTTTTAGAAAGAAAGGGTCCAGATTGTCTAGCCCAGATGATTTGTAGGGTTCCAGATTTTGCAGCTCTTTCAGAACATCAGCTGTCTGAATTTGTGTGAAGGAGAAGCGGGGCAAGTTGCAGCGGAGGGTGCAGAGCTGGTGGCCGGGGTAGTGGTAGCCAGGTGGAAAGCATGGCCAGCTGTAGCAAAATGCTTGTTGAAATTCTCGATTATTGTAGATTTATCGGTGGTGATAGTGTTTCTAGCCTCAGTGCAGTGGGCAGCTGGGAGGAGGTGCTATTATTCTCCATGGACTTTACAGTGTCCCAAAACCTTTGGAGTTAGGTGCTACAGGATACACATTTCTGTTTGAAAAAGCTAGCTTTGCTTTCCTGACTGCTTGTGTATATTGGTTCCTAACTATATTGGTTCCTAACGCTACAGGATGTTTTTGTGCTGGTCAAGGGGCAGTCAAGTCTGAGGAGAACCAGGGGCTATATCTGTTCTTAGTTCTGATTTTTTGAATGGGGTATGCTTATTTAAGATTGAGAGGAAAGCACTTTTTAAAGAACAACCAGGCATCCTCTACTGACGGAATGAGATCGATATCCATCCAGTATACCTGGGCCAGATCAATTAGGGAAGGCCTGCTAACTAAAGTGTTTTAGGGAGCGTTTGAGAGTGATGAGGGTGGTCGTTTGACCGCGGACCGTTACGGATGCAGGCAATAAGGTAGTGATCGCTGAGATCCTGGTTGAAGATAGCGGAGGTGTATTTAGAGGGTAAGTTAGTCAGGATGATATCTATGAAGGTGTCCATGTTTACGGATTTAGGGTTGTACCTGGTAGGTTCCTTGATAATTTGTGTGAGATTGAGGGCATCTAGTTTGGATTGTAGGATGGCTGGGGTGTTAAGCATATCCCAGTTTAGGTCACACAGTGTCACGAACTCTGAAGATAGATGGGGGCAATCAATTCACGATATGGTGTCCAGGGCACAGCTGGGGCTGAGGGGGTCTGTAGCAAGCGGCACAGTGAGAGACTTATTTCTGGAAAGGTGGATTTTTTAAGTAGGAGCTCAAACTGTTTGGGCACAGACCTGGATAGTATGATAGAGCTCTGCAGGCTATTTCTGCAGTAGATTGCAACTCCGCCCCCTTTGGCAGTTCTATCTAGATGGAAAATGTTGTAGTTGGGGATGGACATTTCTGAATTTTGGTGACCTTCCTAAGCCAGAATTCAGACACTGCTAGACATTCAGGGTTGGCACATTTGTGTTTTGCCAGGAGCAAACAATGTGGTGAGAGCTGATGGAGGTCTGACCCACTGACAGTCAGAGAGCTTTACCACTTTTACAACAGAATACTGGCCCTCAGATACTCAACCTGTGTAGCATAATTACTGTGAACTGAGAGTTATCAATAGTGGCTATGTAAACGGTAGGTGGTGCTGTTGATTGCTTTCTATTTCCATTCTACTCATTTGCCTTCTAATCAGCAGGTTCCAATGTGAGACAGAAATGAACATTCCATTCATCAGCAGTTCAGTACTTGGGCTGTT
>NW_025539057.1:0-15074 GCF_020615455.1 Coregonus clupeaformis | reverse complement strand
TGTCATGAGCCCTCTCCACTCCACTGGGTTACCACCTTAAGTTGTTTCCCTCTGCTCACCACTCTCTCTCTACTCAGCCTAACTAGCTCCACCTGTCCCTGCTCTGCTCGGCTCTAATTACTCTGCCAGCTGCGCTGCATTACCCACTAACCTCTCCCAGTATTTAAGGCCCTGTCTTTCAGCTCTCAGGTGTCAGATCGTCTGCAAAGCTCACACCCGGAACCTGTTTGCTCGCTTCTGGCTCACCCTGGTTTTGTGACCCCGGACCTGCCTGTTCTTGGATACTCTTCTGCCTCAGGAGATCCAGACCTGCTTCTGCCATTACGACTCCTGACTACTCTTCAATCCCGGTAACTCTGACCAGCCTTCTGCCTTGCTACTACGTATTTTGGATTTCCTTGAACTGTACTTCTGCCTGTTTTCATCTCGCCCCGTTGTGTCTGTGTTTCCTCCCCCAGGACTTCTGGACCACCAACCACCGGCGTCATCGGACGCATCGCTGCCACTGGGGGAGGCACAGACCCAGCACATCGGACGGGATAACCCCTGGAGCCTTCACTCACTCCCTACATCCCTTTCCCCTTAAGTTTAAATAAACTTTCTGGTGTGGCAGCAATTGTGGTCCTCCTTGTCGTCTGTCTGAACCGTGACAGTACGATCTGACCATTATGGACTCAGCGCACACTTCCCCGACATGGAAACCGAAGAACCTGAGCAACCCACCGCCATGCTACGCCTGGAACACACTGAGAGAGAGCTAGGCCGCATGAGCGGCGACATCACCTCTCTGCTTCAGGCCGGCTACCAACAGCATCAGCAGTTCCAGCAGCACCAGCAGCAGTCCCAGCAGCAGCAACAACAACTCGCCATGATCATTCAACTCCTCACCAACCTGACCCCAGCCAGTCTGCCCACCAGCCCTGCCCCCCGAGTTACCTGCCCCGGGTCATTGCAGCCGCTGCTCCGGAACCCAAGATTGGAAACCCCGAGCGGTTCAACGGCGATTCAACCCAGGTCCGGCCATTCCTGACTAGCTGCCGACTTCAGTTCTCCTTGCAGCCAAGGACCTTCGCCACGGAGGGGGCTAAAGTTGGGTATGCCATCACTCACCTGACGGGCTGAGCTCGACTCTGGGGAACAGCAGAATTCGAACGTCAAACCCCCGCATGTGCAACCTTGACCTGTTTGCTGAGGAGATGCTGAAGGTGTTTGACCTGGATTCCCCAACCGCAGAGGCGTCTCGTGAACTGTTCAGTATTCGACAAGGCAGACGTACAGTCGCAGACCATTCCATCGACTTCCGAACCCTGGCTAGACGAAGTTCTTGGAACACACCATCGTTGGTGGACGCGTTCTTCCATAGTTTGGCTGACTATATCAAGGACGAGTTGGTCTCCCATGAACTGCCTTCCACTCTTGATGAAGCCATCGCACTGACTGTCAGGATCGACAGTAGGATACAGACCCGTCGTCGTGGGAGGGGGCGCCAAGGTCCACCTACTACCGGCATTCGGAGAGATCCGACTGGGCTCCTGTCATCTACTGCCACTCACCCAGGTCAGCTTGATCAGTCTGAGCCTATGGAGATTGGGCGAGCCTCTCTCACTCCTGCAGAGCGCCAGCGACGCTTCACCTCAAACCTCTGCCTCTATTGTGGAGGTGATGGACATCGTGTGGTAACCTGCCCTTTAAAGGGCCGAAGCTCACCGGGCATAGGGGGAGTCCGGTTGAGTTCAATGACCATCCAGTCCTCCGACCAGCAAACCCCCTGCTGCAAGTTCACCTCCGCCTCCCTGACTCAACTCACACCCTGGCTGCTCTGGTGGATTCTGGCGCCGAAGCCAACATAATGGACATCAAGCTGGCACGCCAACTGGGACTGGAGAACCTCCGTTTGACACCTCCTATTCCTGCCCGGGCACTGGACGGACACTTACTCGGATCGGTCACTCATGTCACGGCCCCGGTCTCGATGGGTCTGTCCGGAAACCATCAAGAAACTATCCAGTTTCACCTGCTCCCCTCTCCAGGCCAACCCCTCATCCTGGGTTACCCATGGCTCCGCCCGGCACAACCCCTCAGCTCGACCTGGGTGACCGGGGGTGATCAGGGAGTGGGGAGAGGACTGCCACCGAACCTGCCTGCTTGCCGCCGCACTACCCCTCGGCCAGTACCTACTAACTCCGCTCCTGACCCCTCCAAGGACCCTGTGTCGATTCTGCCAAGTCCCTGCATCGTTGCAGCTCTGACCTGGGCTGTTGAGGAACAGGTGCTGGAGGCTCTCCGTAACCAGCCAGGTCCCAGCACTTGCCCAGCTGACCGCCTTTTGTCCCCGAAGACCTGAGGTCCCAGGTCGTTCAGTGGGGACATGACTCCCGCCTGCTTGTCACCCTGGCTCCACCCGCACTTACAACCTGCTCGCCCAGAGGTTCTGGTGGCCCTCTCTGAGGAAGGATGTACGGGAATTCGTCCAAGCCTGCCCCATCTGCAACCAACACAAGTCGTTCTGCCAGCCCCCAAGCCGGATTGCTGCAGCCCCTGCCTGTGCCCAGGAGTCCGCTGGTCCCTGCTGCGCCTTGTCCTCCTCCTCCTACGGCTCGTCGATGGTGGTCTGGTTTACACCGTCCGCCGCCTGCTTCGGTCCAGACGGAGGGGGGGGTCTCCAGTACCTCATTGACTGGGAGGGCTATGGACCTGGAGGAAAGGACCTGGGTGCCAGCTAGTCGGATTGTGGATAGGACTCTCATCACCGCTTTCCACCAACGGCATCCTGATCAACCTGCAATCCGTAGGGGCCGCCCCAGAGGATCCTAACCGTCCTGCCCGCTCGGCTTCCTGTCCTGTGCCTGATCCTGTCTCGGGACCTGTCCCATCTCCCGACCACGGCCCTCCGGCTTCCTCCGAGGATGAGGACGTTCGCTGCGGACCGTTCGGAGGAGTTCTAGCCCTCCTCCGGCTCCCTCCTCCCGCCCGGCGTGGTGGATGCTCTTGGGACTTCTGGGGCCGTCCCTTGGGGGTTCTGTCATGAGCCCTCTCACTCCACTGGGTTACCACCTTAAGTTGTTTCCACTCTGCTCACCACTCTCTCTCTACTCAGCCTAACTAGCTCCACCTGTCCCTGCTCTGCTCGGCTCTAATTACTCTGCCAGCTGCGCTGCATTACCCACTAACCTCTCCCAGTATTTAAGGCCCTGTCTTTCAGCTCTCAGGTGTCAGATCGTCTGCAAAGCTCACACCCGGAACCTGTTTGCTCGCGCTTCTGGCTCACCCTGGTTTTGTGACCCCCGGACCTGCCTGTTCTTGGATACTCTTCTGCCTCAGGAGATCCAGACCTGCTTCTGCCATTACGACTCCTGACTACTCTTCAATCCCGGTAACTCTGACCAGCCTTCTGCCTTGCTACTACGTATTTTGGATTTCCCTTGAACTGTACTTCTGCCTGTTTTCATCCGCCCGTTGTGTCTGTGTTTCCCTCCCCCAGGACTTCTGGACCACCAACCACCGGCGTCATCGGACGCATCGCTGCCACTGGGGGAGGCACAGACCCAGCACATCGGACGGGATAACCCCTGGAGCCTTCACTCACTCCCCTACATCCCTTTCCCCTTAAGTTTAAATAAACTTTCTGGTGTGACGTAATTGGGTCCTCCTTGTCGTCTGTCTGAACCGTGACAGTTTACCTACTACTTTTATTTAAATGTATTTAGCACAATGTCAACGTGTATGTGTAAACTATGTGTAATGTTTAAAGAGTACTCACAGTGTCGCTGTTCACTAGAGGAGGTAGAATAGATATAGCTCTCCACCCACTGGTGTTGTCATTGACAAAGCTCTGGTGCCATTTCACTGCAGAAAATAGTAGAGGTAGACGAACATATATGTTGTTGATAATATAGGGAATTTTCATGGTTTTGTCGAATAATTTTTCCTTACATCGATCTGTCTAACTGTATGGTGGATATTTGACGTTTTAGTCTAAGGATGGGAAACAAAGGATTATCGGTGACAGGCTTGGTCTGCGGCGTTGTTTTCTTTCTTCTACCGCTGCACTCCGCCTATGGAGACGTGAGCTATTCTTTTCCGGAGGAGATGAAACGCGGATCTGTTATTGGAAATATAGCCAAGGATCTCGGGCTGGAGGCGAGCAGACTGTCCGCTCGTAAGGCCCGTATTGATATCGAAGGGAACCGAAAACGGTATTGTGACATTAATCTGAGTAACGGGGATTTAACCGCTTCAGAAAGGATTGACAGAGAGGGGCTTTGTGGCAAGAAGGCTACGTGCGTTTTGAAACAGGAACTTGTATTGGAGAATCCTTTGGAGCTGCGCCGCACTTACTCTACATGTTCAAGATATTAATGACAATTCGCCACAATTTAATGAGGGTATGATATATATAGAGATAAGGGAATCAGCGGAGAAAGGTTCTCGTTTTTTATTAGGAGGGGCCCATGACGCGGACATCGGGCAGAACTCAGTTCAAATATACACTCTAGAAAAGAATGACAATTTTGTGTTGTCCATTGATAGTAACAATGTTGAGCTTGTTCTAGACGAAAAGCTTGATCGTGAAAGAAAGCAGGAAATTAAATTATTGCTTACAGCGATGGACGGAGGCACTCCGAAGAGATCAGGTACTGTAGTCATACACGTCACAGTACTGGATGCTAACGATAATGCCCCAGTGTTTAGACAGGCCGTATATAAAGCCAGTCTGCCTGAAAACTCTCCTTTAGATACTGTAGTGGTTACAGTGAGTGCCACAGATGCAGACGAGGGAGTGAATGGAGAAGTTACATATGATTTCGATCATATTTCAGATGAGGATAAGAAAGTATTTTCTATAGACCATAAGGGAGGAATAATTAAAGTTATCGGTGCTGTTGACTTTGAAGAGGTTCCATCGTTTGAGCTGCGCATCAAAGCGAAGGATGGTTTAGGGTTAGCATCATATGTCAAAGTCATTATAGACATCACAGATATTAATGACAACGCCCCCTGTGATTTATCTAAAATCTCTGACTAACCCCATACCTGAGAACGCGTCACCTGGTACAGAGGTGGGCATCATTAACGTCCAGGATAGAGACTCTGAGAATAACCGACAGGTCCGCTGCTCCATTCAGCAAAACGTTCCTTTTAAGCTGGTGCCATCCATCAAAAACTACTATTCTCTGGTGACCACGGGCGAACTGGACCGTGAACTAGTGTCTGATTACAACATTACAATCACTGCCACCGACGAGGGCTCTCTACCTTTGTCCTCCTCTAAAAGTATTCGAGTTATCTGTAGCTGACGTCAACGACAACCCACCTGTGTTTGAGGAACAGTCCTATCAAGCCCACGTGATTGAAAATAACAAACCCGGTGCCCCCGTGTGTTCCGTTACTGCACTGGACCCAGACTGGAGACAGAACGGAACAGTGATGTATTCTCTTTTACCTGGTGAAGTGAACGGTGTCCCGGTGTCCTCGTTTTTATCCGTTAACGGAGATACGGGGGGTGATCCACGCTGTGGAAGTCGTTTGATTATGAGCAGTTCAGGAGTTTTAAAGTCCAGGTGGTGGCCAGAGACAACGGTTCTCCTCCTCTCAGCAGCAACGTCACCGTCAGTGTGTTCATAACGGATGTGAATGACAACTCTCCTCAGATACTATACCCCGCCACGGTGGGGAACTCCTTCATGACCGAGCTGGTCCCCAAAGCTGCGCATGGGGGGCTCTCTGGTCTCCAAGGTGATAGCAGTGGACGCGGACTCCGGCCAGAGAACGCCTGGCTGTCCTATCATATGGTCAAATCCACTGATTTGGGACTTTTCACTATTGGTCTCCACAGCGGAGAGATCAGGACACAGCGGGACATTTCTGAATCTGACAGCATGAAACAGAACCTTATTGTGTCAGTGAAAGACAACGGACAGCCCTCTCTCTCTGCCACCTGTACCATGTATTTAGTGATTTCTGATAACTTGGCTGAAGTGCCAGAACTGAAAGATATCTCTTATGATGAGAGCAATTCCAAACTCACCTTTTATCTGATCATTGCGCTGGTGTCCGTCTCCACTTTTTTCCTCACCTTCATTATTGTCATCCTGGCCGTGAGGTTTTGCTGCAGGAGAAAGCCCAGACTGTTGTTTGACGGAGCGGTCGCCATCCCCAGCGCGTTTCTCCCTCCCAACTACGCAGAGGTGGATGGCGCAGGAACTCTCCGCAGTACTTACAATTATGACGCATACCTGACTACGGGTTCGCGCACAAGTGACTTCAAGTTCCTCACATCTTACAATGACAACACGCTGCATGCGGACCAGACACTGACAAAAACTCCAACAGACTTTGCTGAAGAACTTGACGACTCCGACGGGTCCCCAGAGGTAGGCCTTTAATGCAAATAATAAATATACATTCGATTTGATTTTAGGCCTATATGACAGGATTAAGTCTATATTATTATACAATTGCAGCTAATATGCTTTGTGTAATCACTTTTTTCTGGAGAAACCACTTTTCGTCATTACCCCAGCTTGACTATAAGGCAAGTTATTTATGCTTCAGTTCCATGTAATTTGAAATGTTTTAGATTATTATTTAAATCCCCTCTCAATTTAATTGAGAAATACCGAGGTGCTATTTTATAAGTGGTTTGCTTGAGTTATAATGTGGTATGCTCTTTTTGTGATTGACAGAATCGGTAGGTTTTTCACACAATAGCCTATTCTTCACAGTTTTGTGATTAGGGGCGTACTAACAATGAATTGCTATTATGTTTTTGGCACTGGAGGAGTGAAAGCCTGTTTGAAAAGAGGTTAGAAAAGGGAAATACTGTGTGTGGAGAGTTAGTTATTTGTTCGACATTTTGCAGGATGAAATCTCTTGAGATGCACCTTCTCGGTTTAAAGAATGTCCAAATAAAAAAAAATCCCCCCAAAAAACAAACAATACTTATTAACAAGAATAATATGGCAACTACTGTCTAATAATAATAATAATAATAATAATAATAATAATAATAATAATAATAATAATAATAATAATAATAATAATGATAAAATAATAACATTGCAATAATAATAATAGTAGTAATAATAATAATAATAAAACGTACATTATGAGCATAAAAAAAGTTGTTGTAGACCTACTAATAAGCCTACAACTAATAACAAATACTAATACAACTAATGCTAAGTAGGCTGGCGATAATACATACATTCATATTTACAAATATCTTCGCATGGTGAAGTTTCTACCAGTTAAAAACACAAACAGTTTGTTCTTAACATTAGAAAAAGGGTTTTCTTAACTTCACTGTGTGATTTTAATTCCCTGATATCTATAAGTAAATGATTCCAGTTATTTGGGCCTTTGTATTTATTAGTAACAGAGTGATGAGAAAAGTGGTATGAGAGTGTCTGAAGAGCAACGAGAGTCCTTGCTGTGTCGCTGTCCATGGTGCTGAAATGTCTAATATCCTATTTTAAACCAGTAGAATTTACTATTGATCGCTCTTTGACCGTCATATTCTTATTCCTTGCCATGCTCTGTTTTTTTCTATAGCAGTTATGAGTTTGCTCTGGCTGAGTAACCAGCATCGGATACATTGCACTGTTGACTCTTTTGCAGATGTGTTGTATTTTATATTCATAGTATACCTGATCTTAACTGATTAAAATAGAATGGGGGTGATTTTAATAATTTATGTTTCTATGGTATAATATCCTATCATTTTCTGTGTTTCTCTTTCGTTTTCCAATAGTTAATTGACCAATTAAACTTACTTAAGGGTATTTATAAACACTTGTCAGTAAAACATTAAGAAAACTGTAAGTACATAATGTAATTTCTGTTGAGTACTCACAGTGTCGCTGTTCACCAGCTGTGTTTGATATGGATCTAGTTCTCCACCCACTGCTGTTATACTAGGCTCGGGTGCTCGGGTGTCATTCTGTAGAAAATATTGGACGCGGTCAGATTGCTTGAACATTTTGAGGATACTATTTTCATCAAACTGAATCTGTTTGTGGAATACTTTTTTGTTTACATTGTATTATCAAGGCTATATTGTGTTTTGACGTTTTAATCTCAGGATGGGGCACAAAGGATTCTCAGTGACGGGCCTGGTCTGCGGCTTTGCTTTCTTTATTGTAACACTGCACTCCGCCTATGGAGAAGTGAGCATTGATTTTCCGGAGGAGATGAAACGCTGGATCCGTTGTTGGAAATATAGCTAAGGATCTCGGGCTGGAGGCGAGCAGACTGTCGCTCGTAAGGCCCGTATTGTTACCGAAGGGAACCAGGAACGGTATTGTGACATCGATCTGAGTCACGGGAGATTTGACTATAGCTGAAAGGATTGACAGAGAGGGGCTTTGTGGCAAGAAGGCTTCGTGCGTTTTAAAACAGGAACTTGTGCTTGAAGATCCGTTGGAGCTTCACCGTATTAGTCTTCATGTTCAAGATATAAATGATAATTCCCCACAGTTTAGAAAGGATATTATCAAAATGGAAATTAGGGAATCAGCAGTCAAAGGCGTTCGTTTTTCTCTAGATGAGGCCCATGATGCTGATATAGGACAGAATACGGTTCAGAGCTATACACTACAACGAAATGAAAATTTTATTTTGAATGTCAAAACAAAAAGTGGTGGACGCAAATACAGCGAGTTAGTCTTAGACAAAGAGCTAGACCGTGAGGGGCAGCATGAAATAAAATTATTACTGACAGCGATGGACGGAGGCACTCCACAGAGATCAGGTACTGTAGTCATACACGTCACTGTACTGGATGCTAACGATAACACCCCAGTGTTTAGCCAGGCCGTCTATAAAGCCAGTCTACCTGAAAACTCTCCTTTAGATAGTGTAGTGGTTACAGTGAGTGCTACGGATGCAGATGAGGGATTGAATGGAGAAGTTACATATGAATTTGATGATGTTTCAGACGAAAATAGCAATGTATTTTCTCTTGATCATAAAACTGGAAAAATTACAGTTGTTGGGCCAGTAGATTATGAAAAGGAGTCTTCATATGAAATACAGATCAGTGCAAAGGATGGTTTACGTTTAGCATCCTACTCTATATTGATAATAGACATCACTGATGTTAATGACAACGCCCCTGTGATTTATCTACAATCTCTGACTAACCCCATACCTGAGAACGCGTCACCTGGTACAGAGGTGGGCATCATTAACGTGCAGGATAGAGACTCTGAGAATAATCGACAGGTCCGCTGCTCCATTCAGCAAAACGTTCCTTTTAAGCTGGTGCCATCCATCAAAAACTACTATTCTCTGGTGACCACGGGCCAACTGGACCGTGAACTAGTGTCTGATTACAACATTACAATCACTGCCACCGACGAGGGCTCTCCACCTCTGTCCTCCTCTAAAAGTATTCAGTTATCTGTAGCTGACGTCAACGACAACCCACCTGTGTTTGAGGAACAGTCCTATCAAGCCCACGTGACTGAAAATAACAAACCCGGTAGCCCCCAGTGTGTTCCGTTACTGCAAGTGACCCAGACTGGAGACAGAACGGAACAGTGATGTATTCTCTTTTACCTGGTGAAGTGAACGGTGTCCCGGTGTCCTCGTTTTTATCCGTTAACGGAGATACGGGGTGATCCACGCTGTGAAGTCGTTTGTGTCACGAGTTACAAAGCCAGAACCCAGAAGCAGACCAGGACAAGGTAAGTTGAAACGAAGGTGAGTGTTTATTTACAAATTCAAGAGTGATGCTGAATAATCCAGGGAACAGAGCGGGCGGCGTTGATTAGTTGTTGGGGGTGCAGTGGTTGATCCAATCATGGCTCGGCAGCCGCCGACCACCAGGCAGAGGTTGGATGAAGGTTCCGGACGAGTGACTGCAGATGGAACAAAACGGAGGTAAGTAAACAACAAACCAACAAGGTGCAAAACAACAAAACTAACGCTAGAAGCTCTAAGACTGATACTCTGGTAAACCTATGTTCATGGCTAACGATCCGGCAGGGGAATGGATGTTAGGCCAGAGCCTAAGAAGGGTGATGATCAGGACCAGGTGTGCAGATTGCTGATGGGATGCAGGGTGCGGAAATCAAGAGAGCTCCCCGGAGCGTTCCAGAACCCTCGGGAAACCGGAGATCCCGAGCAGAAAAAAACTAGTCCACAGACAGGACCCGACTCAGACTGCCGGGATCGTTACAGTACCCCCCCTCCGACCCAGACGCCACCGGGCGGACTCCCGGAGCGCCAGGATGGAGGCGGTAGAAGTCACGGATGAGGTCAGCATCTAGGATCTGTCGCCGCGGAATCCAACTCCTCTCTTCAGGACCATACCCCTCCCAGTCCACGAGATACTGGAAACCCCGGCCCCGCCGTCTGGAATCCATGATGCGTCGCACCGTGTAGGCAGGACCACCTCCGATCATCCGAGGAGGAGGAGGGAGAGGAGGCGGAGGAGGCAACAGAGGACTGAGGAAAACAGGCTTGAGGCAGGAGACATGAAAGGTGGGATGGACTCTGAGCGTCCTCGGGAGTTTGAGTCGAACTGCCACCGGGTTGATCACCTTCTCCACCACAAACGGACCAATGAACTTCGGCAACAACTTCCTAGACTCAGTCCGTAAAGGAAGATCCCGTGTGGCCAACCAGACCCTATCTCCGATGGTGTAGGTGGGAGCGGGGATCCGGCTGACGATTCGCCTGGAGCTGATACCGGTCCGAAACTCTAAGAGTGCCTTTCTGGCCCGATGCCAGGTCCGGTGGCAACGACGAATATGGGCCTGAACAGAAGGCACTGAGAGCTCCTTCTCCTGAGAAGGGAACAAGGGGAGGTTGGTAGCCATACAGGCACTGGAAGGGAGACATCCCAGTGGCAGATGTAGGGGAGAGTATTGTGGGCATACTCAACCCAAGGCAACTGAGAGACCCAGGAGGTGGGGTTGGAAGAGGCCAGGCAGCGCTAGCGTGGATTCCATCTTCTGGTTGGCTCTCTCCGCCTGACCATTAGATTGGGGGTGAAAACCAGATGTGAGACTGACTGTAGCTCCAATGGCCAAACAGAAGGACTTCCAGACAGCAGAGGTAAACTGAGGACCACGGTCGGAAAACGAGATCACTGGGCAACCCGTGGACCCTGAAAACCTCCCTAACCAGGATCTCGGACGTCTCCGAGGCAGAGGGAAGCTTGGCAATTGGCACAAAGTGGGCGAACTTGCTGAATCTGTCCACGATAGTCAGAACGACCGTGTTCCCCTCAGAAGCGGGCAACCCAGTGACAAAGTCCAGGGCCAGATGCGACCATGGTCGCCGGGAATAGGAAGGGGGGTGAAGTAGTCCAGAGCTGGGCCGATTGGTACCCTTATTCTGCGCACACACTGGACAGGCAGCAACATAACCCCGAGTATCCTCGGCCATGGCGGGCCACCAAAAACGTCTGCGAAGAAACGCCATCGTCTCGAGCCACGCCAGGGTGACAGCCATCTTGCTGGCGTGGGACCATTTGAGGACCGCAGGACGAACCGACTCAGGCACAAACAACCGACCGGGTGGACCGTTACCGGGACCGGGCTGCGTCCGAAGAGCCGCCATCACCTCCTCCTCAATCTTCCACCTAACAGCTCCTACGACGCAGTTCCGGGGGAGAATTGTCTCGGTCTTGGACCCACCCTCCTCCGTCTTGGAGAACATCCGAGACAAGGCGTCCGCCTTGCCGTTCTTAGATCCAGGTCGGAACGTCAGGGAAAAAATTGAATCGTCCGAAAAACAACGACCACCTGGCCTGGCGGGAGTTGAGACGTCTAGCCGATTGCACGTAAGCAAGATTCTTGTGGTCAGTCCAGACAATAAACGGTTGCTCCGCCCCTCCAACCAGTGGCGCTCACTCCTCCAAGGCAAGTTTCACCGCGAGAAGCTCCCGGTTACCCACATCGTAATTCCTCTCCGCAGGCGAAAGGCGACGAGAGTAGTAGGCGCAGGGATGGAGTTTACTGTCCGTGGAGCATCGCTGCGACAGGATGGCGCCAACTCCCACATCAGACGCGTCCACTTCAACGACGAACTGACGGGCCGTGTCCGGTTGAGAGAGAATCGGTGCGTTGGTGAATCGCCTCTTCAAATCCAGAAACGCTCGATCCGCCTCCGGATTCCACTTGAAGTTCCTGATACTGGAAGTCAAGGCAGTTAACGGAGCGGCCACACGGCTGTAATCCCGGATGAATCTGCGGTAGAAATTCGCAAACCCCAAAAATCTCTGGAGCTGCAATCTCGTACCGGGCTGGGCCCATTCCAGAACCGCTCTAACCTTCTCCTGGTCCATCCTAATCTCTCCCCTGGAGATGATGTACCCGAGAAAGGATGTCGTGTGGGCGTGAAACTCGCACTTCTCGGCCTTCACGAACAGGCGATTCTCCAACAATCGCTGCAGAACCTGCCGGACATGCTGGACGTGGTCGGAAGGTTCCTTCGAGAAGATCAGAATGTCATCCAGGTAAACAAACACAAAGAGACCGATCATATCTCTCAGGACGTCGTTCACCATACTCTGGAATACCGCTGGAGCATTGGTCAGTCCAAACGGCATCACCTGATACTCGAAGTGACCCATCGGTGTATTGAAACCCCGTCAACCACTCGATCTCCTCTCTGATCCGGACCATGCGATACGCATTGCGTAGGTCTAGCTTGGTGAACACCGTAGCACCCTGTAAGGAGTCGAAGGCAGAACTCATCAAGGGCAGGGGATACTTGTTCTTGACCGTGATGTCATTCAACCCCCGATAATCAATACACGGTCGAAGAGAGCCATCCTTCTTACCCACAAAGAAGAATCCTGCCCCCAGGGGTGATGACGAGGACGAACGAGACCAGCAGCTAGGGACTCCTTGATGTAGGTCTCCAAAGCCTCACGTTCAGGGCGGGAGATACTGTATAACCTTCCCTTGGGGTAGACAGCTCCAGGAACAGGTTGATGGCACAATCATATGGTCGGTGGGGAGGGAGTGACAGAGCCTTCTGCTTACTGAACACTTCCCCAAATCGTGATATGTCTCGGGAACCAGGGACAAATCTGGGGGTTTAGCCTCAATCACCTGACTGGGAACCGAATGGGGACAGGCAGTCTTGAGAACAGTTAGCATGACAATCAAGGCTCCAACTCGTTACCTTGCCCGTCACCCAATCGAACGTGGGATTGTGTTCCTTCAGCCAGGGGTATCCAAGGACCAGAGGAACATGGGAAGACGGCAGAATGAAGAATGAAATCATCTCCGAATGATTCCCCCGACAACAGCATCTTAACCGGTTCAGTCCTCATCGTGATACGTGCCAGACTACTGCCGTTCAGAGTGGTCGCTTCAATGGCTTCCGGCAATTGCTCCTTGGAAAGCCCCAGCTGTTCCACCAACTTCGGCATCAAGAAAGCTTCCATCGGCACCTGAATCGAGAAGCGTTAATCGCTAAGCTCTGATTCCTGTTCACAAGGGTAGCCGAAACGGGGTCTGACAGAGGTACTGAGAGGTTGAAACTGGCTCGCTAAAAGTCCTCCCAACTTTAGCGAGCCGGGCAGTTTGACGACCGCCGGGAACAAGTGGAGATGTAATGTCCCGAGCTACCACAGTAGAGGCAGCAGTTGGTCTTACGTCTATGTTGACGCTCCTCCTTGGTTAACCCGTGCCGCCCCACTTGCATGGGTTCAGAATCGGGAGAGAGGACCTCTCCACTAATCCTTTGTGGTGGAGAATGATCGACGTGTTCTGGTCCACCACCCGACCCGACTGGGAACTGAGAAGCTGATCGACTGGACGGACCCCCATTGCTTCTCCCTCCTTCGCTCTCGGACTCGATTATCCACCCGAATAGACAAGGCTACCAAGCTGTCCAGGTCACTAGGCTCCGGATAGGAGATCAGCTCATCCTTGAGCTGCTCCGACGAACCCTGGTAAAGGCCGCTTGCAGAGACTCCTCATTCCACCCACTCTCCACAGCCAACGTCTTGAACTCGATCCACGAAGTCGGCCACGCTGCAGTTCCTTGGTGGAGCGAAAACAGGCGCCTAGCTGCGTCCCTCCTCGGACGGAATGGTCGAAGAGCTTCCTCATCTCGGCCGTGAACCCCTGGGTATGAAGCCATGCAGGGGTCTTGTCGTTCCCAAACGGCTGAAGCCCACTCCAGCGCTCGACCACGCAGCAACTCAATCACAAAGGCTATCCTAGCCTTGTCTGTGGCATAAGAGTAGGGCTGTAGATCGAACACTAACCCACACTGCATAAGGAAAGAACGGCATCTTCCCAGCTCCCCCTCATATTTATCCGGCGTCGGAACCTTGGGCTCACGGAAGGACACCGCTTCAGACGCGGCAGGCGAGATCGGTGAAACCGGTAGTGGATCCTCCACCGAAACTTGCGCTGGTTCTGGACCTCCGTCAGACCGGTAGAAAGGTTCGAACTGCAGCGATCTCCTGTAGCTCCGTGCTATGATGGCCCAACATCTTCTCCTGATGGGTAATGGCATGACGAACAGAGTCCAGGTCCGCTGGGTTCATACTGGCCGGATCGTTCTGTCACGAGTTACAAAGCCAGAACCCGGAAGCAGACCAGGACAAGGTAAGTTGAAAGCGAAGGTGAGTGTTTATTTACAAATTCCAAGAGTGATGCTGAATAATCCAGGGAACAGAGCGGGCGGCGTTGATTAGTTGTTGGGGGTGCAGTGGTTGATCCAATCATGGCTCGGCAGCCACGCGACCACCAGGCAGAGGTTGGATGAAGGTTCGGACTAGTGACTGCAGATGGAACAAACGGAGGTAAGTAAACAACAAACCAACAAGGTGCAAAACAACAAAACTAACGCTGAACTCTAAGATTGATACTCTGGTAAACCTACTGTTCATGGCTAACGATCCGGCGGGGAATGGATGTTAGGCCAGAGCCTAAGAAGGGTGATGATCAGGACCAGGTGTGCAGATTGCTGATGGGATGCGGTGCGGAAATCAGAGAGCTCCCCGGAGCGTTCCAGAACCCTCGGGAAACTGGAGATCCCGAGGCAGAAAAAACTAGTCCACAGACAGGACCCAACTCAGACTGCCGGGATCGTTACAG
>NW_025539056.1:0-15073 GCF_020615455.1 Coregonus clupeaformis | reverse complement strand
CTATGTCCACATTTACTCATTTCTCTCTGCCTCCTTCTTTCCCTCCTCTCCTCTTTTACCTCCCCTCTCTCCCCCTACTCACCCAATACGCTTACCTCATCTTCCACTAGATGCTGCTCCTCTACTAATCTCACTGCAACTCCCTCCATGTCTCCGACCACTACTTTGTTTCCTTTTCCTCTCTCGCTCTCCTCCCACCTACTCACTCTGCCCCTACACAGATGGTAATGCGCCTCCGGCAACCTTCCTCTCTCTCTCCCACTACTCTCTCCTCTTCCATCCTATACATCTCTTCCCTCTGCTCAATCCTTCTCCTCCAATCTCCTATTCTGCCTCCTCAACCCCTCCTCTCCTCCCCTTTCTGCATCCTTTACTCTCTTTGTCCCCTATCCTCCCGGCCTCGGTCCTCCCCTCCAGCTCCTAGCTTGATACTCACTGCGAGCTCTACAAACACTCCGGGCACGGGAAATGAAAAAACTAAACTCCCTGCCACCTGGCATCTTTTCCTCCCTCCTCTCTACATTTTCTTCATCTGTTTCTGCTGCTAAGGCCACCTTCTACCACTCTAAATTCCAACATCTGCCTCTAACCCTAGGAAGCTCTTTGCCACATTTTTTCCTCCCTCCTGAATCCTCCCCCCCTCCTCTCTCTCTGTGGATACTTGTCAACCACTTTGAAAAAAGTTTACACATCCGATCCTCGTTTGTTAAGTCTAATGACACTGCTGTCCTGCTCACCTGCCCTACTATCTTTACTTCTTTCTCCCTCTCTCTCCAGATAAAATCCTGCGACTTGTACTCAGCCGCCCAACTAACCTGCCCGCTTGACCCCATCCCCTCCTCCCTTCTCCGTTCTCCGGTACTCTCCCCCCCCAATTTAAAGTGGTTATCCCACTGCCTATTAACACCAATTTTGGTCTCTCGCTGACGTCTGCTATTTAATGTGCCCTTGAGCAAGGCACTTAACCCTATTGCTCCTGTCTCCTCTGATAAACGTCTGCTAAATACTAAAATGTAATGTAAATTAGTTACTTGCATCAAGCATCATGCATACACAATCCTCGCACAACATAATCTGTCATCTCATCCCCAATAGCATCCACTCCCCTGTAATAATTGAGTTCACTGTACACTTCTAATCACTATCAGCTTCACAATAGACTGGTTCCTGGTTCTATGTACTGTAGCATATACACAATGCTCCACTCCCCATTTCCCTGCTAACTCTGCTCACTCACACACTGCCATGTTACTTTAGCCAGGAGGAAATACTGAGGGGGGGGGACGGGGGGTGGGAGGGATGAGGGGAGAGGGGGGGGGGGGGGATAGAAAGAGAGAGAAACAAGAGAGGGTAAGAAAGCAGATGTCCTTGAGAAGATAAGGGTTTGAACTCTGGGGGGGGGGGTGTGGGGGGATGTTGGGGTAGCCTCCGGACAGCCAATACCACTGTGATGTGTGCAGGGCTGAATGCTCTCTCTAAACTGAGCAGTGTTGTTGATCAAATCTGTGTGTGTGTGTCTTATTGATAAATCAGTGTGTTAATGAGCAGTGCTGCCTATAATCACACTCAACATCACCCTCACATCTCCTCTACACACACACACACACACACCAACACTTCCTTTCTACACACCAGCAGCCAGCCGAGTGTGTGTGTTTCACCACATCGTTTGTCTCTATGCAAACACAGACCCACAACACATCCTCATGCACACATACACGCATGCCGCAGACACACACACACAATACGCGTGCCTCTAATATGTTGTATGGTGTTACTTATTCTGTTTGGTTAACGCATTTATATGTCCTCCTCCATCATCCCATTCCTTCTCACACACACACACACACACACACACACACACTTTTTCACACCACTCCCGCACCTTCCACTGATTCCCATGTGGTGATTCCTCCTCCCTGTAGTGTTGGTTGCAGTGGGGCAGCTCCTTCTTAACACTGACTGGGCTGTAGTGGACGGTGGAGGGGTGGGCTGTCATTGTGTGGTTATCCCGGGTGGGGGGGAGGGGGGGGGGTCAGTTAGGTACACACATCAGATCCTCAGATCAAGTGTAAGTTTCCAAAAACACGTTTTTTTTTCACATGTCAATGGCTAGGACGTGTGTGTAGCTAATTATTCCCCCTCTAACATATTCACCACTATCCTCATTCTCTAATGACATCTCATTGTTTTTCTGTAGGGATTGCATTTCCACACACGCACTAAACACTTGGAGCACTCACAGTACACACAAACACACTAAAACATCTTACACTTCACCCGCACCACTACCCTCACCACACACCACATACTCTCTTCTCTCTCTCTCTCTCTCTGCAATATTCCCACAATGACTGGGGCCAGCTATATCTTCTAGTGAATGCCACCATTCTGGAGAACCCACTAGAAGCAAAGGGGCTTGTATTCCATAATAAATACAATGAATTTTAGAGAAATGGTCTCAAACATGGGGCCTACCTCTATATTGTTTTCCCGTGCTGTCGGTTATTTTTGTGTTCCCCCATATTTTCATCTTATTACATCTCGCTGCACGGCAGATGCTGTGTTCAGACAAGGTTTCCATGGTGATTATCCTGAGTGAAATTGTGGGTCACATTCATAGAAAGTTCACATAGCATTCTAAATGTTCACACAGCATTTATAGAATGTTCACTCAACATTTATAGAGCGTTCACACAACATTTTCATCGATTCTCAATGGTCTGAATGAAATGACTAACGACTAAAACCAGGGAGAGTGATTAAATAATTTCACCTCTGATATTCTTTTTCTTCAATCACATATTTTTTTATTTAAGCTATTGTCCTATTTAACATTTGGTTGATTTTGTGTCTCAAACCATGACTTATTAACATTCTTCATCAAAATATGGCAAATTAATTATTTCCTCTGTCATATAATTTCTACAATTACTATCAATATAGCAGCCTTACAAATTATTTTCCAGATTGGTTTAATGTGTCCACCAACCCAGTTGAAACACTGGTTTATAAAATTCACATAACTTTATAGAGCGTTCACACAATATTTATAGAACATTCACACAACATTCCAACCACAATACCAAGAACCTCAAACAGCATCAAACAGTAATTGAGCCTTCAATTTCTTAAAGCAATATA
The DNA here is from genome assembly GCF_020615455.1 of Coregonus clupeaformis. Taxonomy (NCBI): domain Eukaryota; kingdom Metazoa; phylum Chordata; class Actinopteri; order Salmoniformes; family Salmonidae; genus Coregonus; species Coregonus clupeaformis. Next base: position 11,929 of record NW_025539056.1, on the reverse strand, counting down.
CCTAAATCATACTTTAAATATAATATTAAATAGAAGACTTTATACAAGAAAAAGGCTAATATATGCTAAAGGTGGCGTCACAGTCCTAATCAATCCAATTCATTACACCCAGCACACTAACTACTTCAGCGCGTTCCAAATGTCAAGGCATAGAGTGTGTCATCTGTCACAGAGATGTGTGTAATATCACAAAATCAGATGTCTCTTTATTTCCCAGCATCACAATGTTGAAATAATACTTCAGATTCAATTAACGTTTATATAGAAAGTTAGCCATTTTCTAGTTAACATTGCATAACATAAAAAATGGTGTCTCACGAGTTCATCCTATTGACCCAAATATCCCTTTAGAACTGTTTGTCTTCTCAGATTCATACCCAACCAGAGTGTCTCCCCACTACCTCCTTAGAATTCTGTTGCCACCATTAAACCTCATTTTGGTCCGTTTAAATAGGAGGTCATAAAACACCACCAGATAAAACACGAAGACCCCAAACGTCTGGGAATATGCCTCCTCACGTCTAGTTTAATTCAGATAACCAGAAATGTATTGTGATATTTACTCTACGGCTAATGTGTCTATGTTTATTACACAAACACACTCACACACACACACACACTTCCTCACACACACCTTTCTTTTACACAACTCTGTAAATTCCCAACCAGTTACCTTGGGGGCCCCTCAGTGAACAGCCCTCAGGAGTCGTAAATGAGGGTAGTGACATTTTATACAGCGCTAAATCACTCCCACATGTCAAGTTCATTCGCTGCCGCAAATGACCAACCTGTCTGCTGGTCGGTCCACCCTTTTACATTAACACAATATCAGAGCCATTACAGTCGGAGAATCCGTTTTTCTGGTTCATTCTCTATCATTATACTAGGACACTTTTTGACCATTGAGTGATTGTAACAGGGGAAAGGGGGGTGTTTAGATGGTTCAATTGTATTAGAGAAACAAAATGTAATTTTGTTGTAATGTCAGAGTGATACATATACTCTGGAATTTTTTGATTCTCTCCAACTGGTTCAATCACCTTCCTACCGGCCACTCTCCCTCTGCATGTGTTTTCAGTAACAGGGGAGGTAAAATAATAAATAAAATAAAAAATAAAAAGATACAACCTGAATCTCCGAATAAAAAAACAAGAAAAAAGATAGAAGGAAAAAAAAAACTTGAAAAAAAGGGGAGATGATACAGTATATTTAAGTGTTGACTCCCCGGTCTTTTTTTCTAACTTTCGCTCTCGTTCCACTTTCACTTTTGATTGTAATAATATCTGTTTCTGCAGGGCTTGTTGGCCTTGGGCCGCTTCCTCTTGTTGGCCACCTGCCGGTTGGCCTGGGGTTCCTTCACCTCCCGCCGCTGGCGAATCCGAGCTGGCAGCCCCAGTCTTGCTGCCCCACCCGCTCTTCACCGGTTGTGGTCGGGGGACGTGCCCTTTTCACGGACCCCGGTATTCCCCAGAATCCTTTGGCAAACTTGCCTATTACATATAAATTCAATATAATGTCAACAATATCTGAAAATTATGGGTCTGGGGATTTTTCACTGGAGGATGGAGAAAGAACACCACGGCAGGGGAGGTGAGAAGGGATGAGGATGGAGGGTGGAGTCCTTGTCAAAGCCCACCCAAATTATCATGTTGGCTGTTGAGGTTTTTATTCAGTGCGTTATTTGCTGTCACTGGTGGTTTAACTTTGTTGTCCTTTAGATATGCTGTTGCCTGTCCTTGCTGCTTGTTCACTTGTTGTTGTTCAGGTGTTGCCCTGGTATGTCACTGTCCCTCCGTCACTGTGGCAACAGATAAAAAACTCATTCATTTTCCTGTACACAGAAAACAGTGGGTGAGAAGAACCACTATGCCAGTGTCCCTCTCTGTGTGCTCCCAGTGTGGTGCTCTGTCGGTGGCCACGGCCCTCCCCCCTTCCTCTCCCTGGAGCTTCAGCTAACTTTGACATCAGCTCCGTCGGTGGGAGAGAATTTCCCTGGCTGACCAATCATGTCAAAACAGATCATCTCAAAGTCCTCATAGGCTCCAGTCCTGCGTCTCATACTCTCTTCAATTCGTCAGGGGAGAAGGGGGATCTTAAATAACAACAAAAAAATGAATAAATACACCGACACGTTCACCATTGCTCCTTTTTCCTTCACCTATCTTTAACTTCCCTCCATGAAAGATGCCATGAAAAAGGAAAGGAATTCAACATCGACCAGTCCACTAGATTGCTCGAAAAAAAGGGGATGAGGGGGCGGACGGGGGGTGGACGAGTGATCTTCCCTTCCTTTCAGCTCTCCTGGCATAGCCCCTTTCCTCACTACCCCGGAGCGAGCAGACGAGAGAGGAGGGGGAGAGAAAGAAACATTTGTAAATCCCAGCGTTCCCACACACAGGAGGTACATTCATGGGCGAAGGCCGAGACGGGGAGAGATGAAGAAGGAGAGCAGAGAGAACACCTGCAGTGCGCCTCTCCTATCTCCCCCTCAGATCTCCAACTCTGCAAGCGCCTAACTACGAACCCTCGTGGAGTGCCCTTCACACAGACACAATGGGGGGAAAGGGGGATGGGGATGAGGTCGTAACTAGTCTCTTACGGTGCTGTGGCTGTAGCTGTGCGCTCATCGGCTGGGGGGCTGGTAGGTAGTTGACAGTGGTCCTTCCTTAAATTCGTCTGTCCTCTGTGCTGCTAGTCCTCCTCTTACTTCCTGCTTCAACGCACTGGAGCTGTCTTCATGCCTGCCTTCACCCACTCCTCTGTGTGTGTGCGAGAGGGGGAGGCATGTGTGTGTGTGTGTGTGTGGGAGGGGAGTGTGTGCATTTGTCTCAATCTCCCGAGGTTCTCCGTTTCTGTGTCTGTGTGTGTGTTTGCGTGTGCGTGCGTGGAGAGACAGTGTGTGTGTGTTACTCCCTCTCTCTCTCTCCCTCTCTCTCTTTCTTTCTCTCCTTTCTCTCAGTGCATTACGCCAGCAACAGCAACATGCTTTACACGCTCTTGCTCACTCTTCTCTCCCTCTCGCTCCCTCTCTCACCCCTCGCTCTCTATCCTCCCTCTCTCTCCCCCTCACTCTCTCTCTCCCTATTTCCCTACTCCCCTTTGCTCTCCTTTTTCCCTTCTCTGTGATTCAATCCCTCCTTCCCTCCTCGTCTCTCTCCCTTCCTCTCCCTCCCCCTTTCCTATTCTCTCTTATCCCCCCCCCCCCACACCCACACACACACACACACACCCACACACACACACCCCGCCCTCTCTGTGATGTTGGCGTAAAGAGACAAACAGAGAGTGGATGTCAGTGGCTGTAGTCTCTCTCTACACTGCTCAATAACAAACATAGAGACAACAGTCAGACAGACACTGAGTCAGACAACCTCTCACTCACTTAGCGTCATAAAGAGGGCGTATGTGGGCCCTGCCCCAAATTCCGTGGCAAATGACCAGAATGCTCAGGGGCCAGTCCCTTCCCTGTTAAGAACATCTCTATTATCTTCAGATTAATGCTATTGCAGCCATGTTTTTATTCGTCTAACTTGTCCTCTGAGGAACTTTATCCATCTATATTATTATGATCTTTGGTAACTTGTATCTGTACAGGTGAACTCTAAACTACTGTATGCAAGTTTTATTCTGCCTTATCTGCATTGCCTCATCCCCCCCCCCACACAAGCCTTTGGATGCTGTCACATCTGTGGAGATTGTCGTTATCTTTGTATTTGTTGGTCTATTTTATTTTTGGTTTGAAAAGTATACCTTCAAATGGTATAAATTAACAAATTTTTTTCATCTCTTCCTAGAGTTTAATGACCTCTTCTTTAGGCTGCTCGGCTCACTATACATCTTTTTTCATCTTAGTCTTGTAACTCAAAGATCTTTATGCCTAAATAATGCCTGTTTAATGTCATAATGCTTTAATTATGATTTCTCTGTATTATGGAATTAACTCTACTATGTTAATTAAATACTTGCTTTATTTTGCTTCTCATTACCATTTCTTGATCTTATCACTAATCCCAACTCTTATTACTTGTTTAATATTATCAATTAGATTATAAAAATATACACTACATCCAAAGTATCTGAAAACCCTTCAAATTAGTGGATTTGTCTATTTCAGACACACATGTTGCTACAGTGTATAAATTCGAGCATCATTCAATCTCCATAGACAAAATTGGCAGTAGAATGGCCTTACTGGCACCATCATAGGATTGCCAGCTTTCCAGCAAGTCAGTTCGTCAAATTTCTCCCTGCTAAGCTCCTGTCTGTTTTTTTAGTGTCTCCTCATCAGTTAGGCCACACAGCTCACAGAATCACCTCGTGCTGAACGTAATTGTCTGTCCTCGGTTGCAACACTCACTAGAGTTCCACTGTCTCTAACAACTCACACAATAACTGTTCATCGGGAGCTTCATGAAATGGGTTTAAATTAGCCGGCAGCCGCTTTTCACAACTAAATCCCATATAATTCCCAGCGTTGGCTGAGTTTGTAAAGTTCTCCGCCATTGACTCTCGGCAGTGGAATCGCGTTCTCTGATATAATCCGCTACCATCTGTACAAATCTGGGTTGACGGATGCCAGGAGAACCAACTACCGCCGAATGGACAGTGCCAACTGTAAAGTTTGGTGGAGGAAGAATAATGTTCTGGGATTTTTTTCATGGTTCGGGCTAACCCTTTTCAGTAGGGACTCTTAATACTAAGCATACAATGACGTTCTAAATTCTTCTTTCACTTTGTGTAGTTTGGTGACCCTTTCCTGTTTCAGCATACTCCCTCACAAAAAGTTCCTAAGAATTTTTCGTTTCCTGAACCTCACATCAACTCTGGGTTGACCCACTCCCTAATTCCCCATTCCTCCTCACTATGCTCTTGTGGCTGAATGAAACAAGTCCCCGCAGCAATGTTCCAAGCATCTAGTGGAAACCTTCCCAGAAGAGTGGAGGCTGTTACTAGCAGCAAAAGGGGGGACCAACTCCATATTAATGCCCATGATTTTGAATGATGTTCAGAGTTCCCTACTTTTTTTCTTCTCTCGTTCCACTATCATTTTCAGGTGAAAATTTCTTATTAAACTTTCTAAAATTAATATCATTGATTAATATTTGTGCCCTTTTCAACTTTCTAAGTATTTATGGTCATTTCGGTCTTTCATCTCCAAAACAAGCATTTTGAGGCGATTTGCCTGGGGGAGAACACATGGTTCAACTCTCCTCTTCCGCAACATCTCTTCAAATCATTGGGGATCAAGCTCTAACTTTTTTCACGCCTTGTCACTGTATTGAAAGGAGACTCTCTCTGATGGTATGTCTCCAATCAAAATGCAGCTCTTCTGTGTTTTGTTCACATACACTATACAAAAATATCAACATTAACGTTTGTCCCATTTTCATGAGCTAAATAAACAATCCCAGATTTTTCCCATTTCAATTATTTTGCTCAAATTTTGTCACAATTTTTTACATCCTGTAGTACATTTCTCCTTTGCCAAATAATCCATCCACCTAATTGGCTGCCTAGTGGGTTGTCCCATGCCCTTCAAGGATATCCATTGCTGCACCCCTGCCCAGTCATATCAAATCCATGATTAGGTTTTATAATTCATTTCATTCTGAGTTTCCTTCTATACTTAATCAATAAAATCTTTGTTGTTGCATGTTGCGTTTATATTTTTTGTTCAGTATAGCAATAGCAGTTTAACGTCCTTTTTGATTTAACCCTTTATTCCCCAGTTGTTCAATGGGAATACTCATTCTCACCTGCTGGGTTCTCTCTCTTTATAAGATTCTCCCTCTCCTGGAGCTTACACAAACTGTCCTCCACTACACCGTATTCCAGTTCTCTGCTGTTAAACAAGGTAATTACCACTTTCCTGCATCTCCCTACTGCACCCTCTCTCTCTCTCTCCCATCCTCTTACCCTCTTATTCTCTCTCTCTCTCCCACCCTCTTCTTCTCCCTCTCTCTCCCTCCCACCCTCTTTTCTACCTCTCTCTCCCTCCCACCCTCTTCTTATCCTCTCTCTCTATCCCCCCCTCTTCTCCTCTCTCTCTCCCCCCTCTTCTTCTCCCTCTCTCTCTCTCCCCCCCTCTTCTTCTCCCCTCTCTCTCTCTCCTACCCTCTTCTTCTCCCTCTCTCTCCCTCCCACCCTCTTATTCTACCTCTCTCTCCCTCCCACCCTCTTATTCTCTCTCTCTCTTCCCACCCTCTTCTTCTCCCTCTCTCTCTCCCACCCTCTTCTTCTCCCTCTCTCTCTCTCCTACCCTCTTCTTCTCCCTCTCTCTCTCTCCTACCCTCTTCTTCTCCCTCTCTCTCCCTCCCACCCTCTTATTATCCCTCTCACCCTCCTTTTGGCTCTCAGCTACTTAGCTCTCCTCCACCACAACTCCAGCGGATCAGACACAGTTCTCTCACAGCTCCACAATGAGGGAGGGAGACCCTTGAAGGCTGGAAAGGGCCACAGACCCGAGATCTGTGATAAGACATCACTCAGTCCAACATCCAAACTTGCTACGAGTGCCAGGGGGAAGAGAAATAGGAAGGGGGGTCTAGGAGTGTGGAGGGGGGAGGAGGATGGGTGGAGGAATGTAGAGAGCGAGGAAAGGGTGAGGAGAGGGGGGGGAGATGAGAATATCGGAGATATGATCCATGTGTTTTTTCTGTGTGTTGGTTTCATTGCTGTCATCCCTGGGCGTTGACACAACCGTCTTCTGACCAGATATTACACACTCAGATGATCTCTCTCTCCAGTGTCTATATGGGTCCACACTTTTCAATTTTGAATTAGCGCGTTGCTCAGTGTAAAGCCTTATTTGCATATTTCCCAGTGTGCCTGTCATGAGCCCTCTCACTCCACCGGGTTACCACCTTAATTTGTTTCCTATCTTCCACTCTGCTCACCTCCCTCTCTCTACTCAGCCTAACTTGCTCCCCTGTCCCTCTCTGCTCCTCTAATTACTCTGCCAGCTGCTCTTCATTACCCACTAACCTCTCCCGTATTTGGCCCTGTCTTTCGCTCTCCGGTGTCAGATCGTCTGCCCAGCTCACACCCGGAACCTGTTTTTCGCCTTCTGGCTCACCCTGGTTTTGTGACCCTGGACCTGCCTGTTTTTTGGATACTCTTCTGCCTCAGAGATCCAGACCTGCTTCTGCCATTACACTCCTCTACTCTTCATCCGGTAACTCTACCACCTTCTGCCTTCTACTACGTATTTTGATTTCCCACTTCACCTGTACTGCTGCCTGGTTTCATTCCCCCTGTTGTGTCTGTATCTCCCCCAACTTCTGACCACCCACCACCGGCTTCATGGGGCCTATCGCTGCCACTGGGGGCACAGACCCAGCGCGTTGGAGCGCGGATCCCTGTTCCCCTGACTTCATTCACTCCCTACTTCCCTTTTCCCTTAAGTTTAATACTTTCTGGTGTGCCATTGTGGTCCTCTGGTCTCTGTCTGAATCGTGATATCTCCATTATGACTCACCACACTTCCCCACATGCCATGAGCATGGGTTCCCCAGCAACACACTCCCTGATCATTCTCCTCACCACCTTACCCCGCCATCCCCCACCACCCACCGAGTTCCTGTTTCAGCTGCTCGTGATTGAAACCCGGGTTCCATTCACCGGTCCGGCCATTCCTACTCCTGCCACTTCAGTTCTCCTTGCAGCCCAGGACCTTCCGCCACGAGGGCTAAAGTTGGGTATGCCATCACTCACCTGACGGGGCTCCTCTACCAGCAGTTATCAAACCCCCCATGTGCAACCTTCGACCTGTTTGCTGAGGAGATGCTGAAGGTGTTTGAGCCTGGATTCACCCACCGCAGGCGTCTCGTGAACTGTTCAGTATTCGACCCGGCAGGCGTTCGGTCGCAGACCATTCCATCGACTTCCAACCCTGGCTAGGCGAAGTTCTTGGAACACACCATCGTTGGTGGGCTTCTTCCATAGTTTGGCTACTATATCAGGGAGTTGGTCTCCCTTCTTCTCTTTCCATCTCTGCTGTCAGATCAAAAGGATACACCCGTCGTCTGAGAGGGCCCAGTTCCACTACTACGGCATTCGGAGAGATCCGGCTGGCTCCTGTCATCTACTGCCACTCACCCAGTCACTTCAGTCTGAGCCTTGAGATTGCGCCTCCTCACTCCTGCAGGCGCCAGCGCCCTTCACCTCAAACCTCTGCCTCTATTGTGGAGGGTGATGGACATCGTGTGGTGACCTGCCCTTTAGGGCCAACTCACCGGCGTGGGAGTCCTTGAGTTCAATGACCATCCAGTCCTCCGACCGCAAACCCCTGCTGCAAGTTCACCTCCGCCTCTCTGACTCAACTCACACCCTGTGCTCTGTGGATTCTGGCGCGAAGCCAACATAATACATCCTCACCCAACTGGGACTGAAACCTCCGTTTGACACCTCCTATTCCTGCCCGGGCACTGGGCACACTTACTCGGATCGTCACTCTTCACGGCCCCGGTCTCGATGGGTCTGTCCGGAAACCATCAAAACTATCCAGTTTCACCTGCTCCCCTCTCCAGGCCAACCCCTCATCCTGGGTTACCCATGGCTCCGCGGCACAGCCCTCAGCTGACTGGTGACCGGGGTGATCGGGGTGGGGAGACTGCCCCACCTCCTGCTTGCTGCCCCTGCCCCCTCGGCCATACCTACTAACTCCGCTCCTACCTCTCCAATGTCCCAGGTGCTACCATGTCTCAGGTGTTTAACAAAGCAAGAGCCACATCTCTGCCCCCTCACCACTCCATGTGCCATCTCCTCCCTGAGTCCTCCGTGCGTCTTTATTCGTTGTCTGCTCCTGAAAGAAAGTCCATCAACTACATCAGCTCTCTGTCCTAGGATTTCCGTTCATCTTCATCTCCTGCTGGTGCTGGCTTCTTCTTTGTGGAGGATCTCTTCGCCCCTGCATCGACTACGGGACTCTTCACATCTCAGTGAAAAACCGTTACCCTCTGCCTCTGCTCACCTCTGCTTTTGAGTTGCTCCAGGGAGCCCTGTTTTTACCAGGTTATCTCACGCTTACCACCTAGTGCATCCGGGAGGGAGATAATGAAAACCGCATTCAATACACCGCTTACGTATCTGGTTTGCCTTTTGGCCTCATGCTCCTGCTTTTCCAGGCTCTAGTGAATATGTACTGCGGACATGTTAAACAGGTTTGTCTTCGTTTACCTATACATCTTAATTTACTCCATAAACCTGTCTGACACACCCGCCATGTCCAGCAAGTCCTTCATCGTCTTCTGGAGAATTCCCTCTCGCCAAGGCAGAGAAATGTGAGTTTCACGTCAAACGTGTCCTTCCTGGGGTACATAGTGGCGGAGAAGTATCCAAATGATCCTGCCAAATATCTCAGTCACTTCATGGCCAGTTCCGGAGAACAGAAAGAAGCTGCAACAGTTTCTGGGGTTTGCTAACTTCTATAGGAAGTTTATCCCAATAATCCTTTCCCCTCTCACTGCTCTAACCATCACCAACAACCCTTCACCTGACCCCAGCAGCCACAAAGCCTTCAGTACCCTAGGTGGGGTTCACCTCCCTCCCATCCTCCAGATGCCTGATGTACCGGCAATTCATTGTGGGAGGTGGGCGCCTTCTCGGATGTGGGAGTTGGTGCTTGATTTCTCAGTGGGCTGCGGAGGATAGAACTCCTCCCTGTGCCTTTTTCTCCCTCGTTTCCCCCTCTGAGTGCTTCGGGTAGCTGCTGGCTGTGAAGCTTGCCTTGGGTGGCGTCACTGGCTGGGGGGGTCCACCTTCCATTTCTGTTTGGACCGATCTCAAACTTTCTCCCCCTTTGCTCCCAGTCCCGTGGCCCTTTCTTCGTTTAATTTCACTCTCGTCTCCGGCCTGGATCACGCAACACTCATGCCAGACGCCCTCTCCCGTCAATTCCGGAAGGATGACACCCCCTCCAAACCCTGTGTCATTCTGCCAATCCCTGCATCGTTGCAGCTCTGACCTGCTGTTGGGAGGTGCTGAGGCTCTCCATGCCTCCCACACTTGCCCAGCTGGCCTCCTTTTTGTCCCCGAAGACCTGGGGTCCCAGGTCATTCAGTGGGGACATGCTCCCTTTTGTCACCCTGCTCCACCCGCCCTCTCTCCCGGGGGTTCTGGTGGCCCTCTCTGGGAAGATTGCGGGGAGTTCGTCCAATCCTGCCCCATCTGCAACCAACACAAGTCGTCCTGCCAGCCCCCAGCCCGATTGCTGCAGCCCCTGCCTCTGCCCAGGCGTCCCCTGGTCTCCCATCGCCCTTACTTTTCCCGGCTCCCTTAAGTGGCATACCTCATTCTCACCATCGTTCCGTTTCCAAATGCACACTTCATTCCCCTCCCCAAGCTCCCACCGCTAGGGGAGACCCCCAGGTGGTCCTGGACACGTCTTCCGATCCCACTTCCAAGGATCTTGTTTCTGACCGTGTCCCCCAATTCTCCTCCTTTTGGAAGGAGTTCTTCACCTGCTGGGAGCTCCAGTCAGTCTGACTTCCGATTCCATCCCCTATCCAATGGGCAGTCAGGGCGGGCTAATCAGGAGCTCGAGAAGGCACTCCGATGCATGACTTCACCAACCCCCCTCCTGGTCGCAGCCGTTGACATGTTGGGTCTGCACACAATTCTCTACCTGCTCTGCCATCGTTCTCCCCTTTCCAATGTGTTTATGGATCCTCTCTTTTCCACCGGAGGGGTTCTCCCCTCTTCTTTTTCTTCGCCGCACCTGGTCTGCGCCCTGAGCCACCACTCCTCAGGTCCGTTGCCAGCTACACTACTCCCGCCCCACTGAGAATCCCTCCACCTACCATGTTGTCAAAGGGTGTGGTTGTCATCGAAACCTGCCACTCAGGGTGGAGTCCAAGCTACACCTCGGTTCATTCCCATTCCCTATCATAGTGATTCCCAACTGCTGTCCGGCTCCAACTCCTAATTCCCTGAGGCACCCCACTTTCCATGTGTCTAAATTCTGCCCATCCATGAGAGTCCGCTGTCCCTCTCTGGTCCCCTCCTCCCCTTCATGGTGGTCTGTTTACCCTCCCCCTGTTCGGTCAGACGGAGGGGGTAGGGGTCTCCAGTACCTCATTACTGGGAGGGCTATGGCCCTGAGGAAAGACCTGGGTGCCAGCTAGTCGGATTGTGGATAGGACTCTCATCTCCCTTTCCTCCAGTGCATCCTGATCACCTGCAATCTGGGGCACGCCCCAGAGGGGTCCCCTATCCGGCCCTCTCGCTTCCTGTCCTGTGCCTGATCTGTCTCGACTGTCCCATCTCCCGACCCACGACCCTCCGGCTTCCTCCGAGGATTAGGCTTCCTCGACCGTTCGGAGGAGTTCTACCTCCTCCGGCTCCCCTCCTCCGCCCCGTGGTGTTGCTCTTATGACTTCTGGGGCCGTCCCTTGGGGGGTTCTGTCATGAGCCCTCTCACTCCTCCGGGTTACCACCTTAATTTGTTTCCACTTCTTCCCTCTCTCACTTTCTCCTACCTACTCCTGTCCTCTCTGCTCGTCTTTCTCTCCAGCTCCCTCATTACCCACTACCTCTCCCTTTTGCCCTGTCTTTCGCTCTCCCGGTGTCAATCGCCCACCACCTGTTTCTCCCCTTCTCTCACCCTGTTTTTTACCCCCGACCTCCTTTTTACGGATACTCTTCTGCCTCAGGAATCCATCCTTTCTCATTCTCCTCTCTTCTTCCCTTTGCTACTTCGTATTTTATTTCCCTTAACTGTACTGCTGCCTGGTTTCATTCCTGTTTGTCTGTTCTCCCCCAGACTTCTGACCACCCCACCTTCATGGCTCATCTCCACTGGGAGGGCACACCCACGCTTTCCTTTTATTCATTCCTTTTTCCCTTAAGTTTAATAAACTTTCTGGTGTGTCGTAATTGTGGTCCTCTGTCGTCTGTCTGAATGTACGGTGCCTTGTCTCTTTGAGTAATC
>NW_025539055.1:0-15072 GCF_020615455.1 Coregonus clupeaformis | reverse complement strand
TTGTAGCTCCTCCAGTGACAGGCATGAGGCAAGAGATCTTGATTTGAATACAGGGCTTTAATGCTGGTTAACCCCGTGAGAACTGGTTTAAAGAAAGAAAAAATACATTAACAAAATAATGCCATATGCATGTCTCACACATCTGGCGTTATAATCAAGCTCATACAGCTAGCCACTTTATGTATATTTTTTACACCAAACCTGACGCCTTACGTAAACACAAACACCCTCATTGCAAAATAAGTAGTCAACAAACCTCATCTGTTTCTTATCACACAGAGGTACTAAACATCCTTTTAAATGTCCTTATCTTCTTCTGTATACTTTCTTTGTAAGTATGCACTTAAACACGATAACAGTAGAAAAATAATTCGCTTTGGCGGTAAAGTTTCCTCAAAGGTGGCTAAAGGCGCTCGGGTGACAACACTCGGCGGAACCAATAATTAGTTCCGTCTTGCTGTAAACGTACAATTCAGAAGAAATTAAATAATAAAAAGTGCAAATACATGAAATAAACTAAAGTGCTAACACATGAAACAAACTAACAAGACAGAGGCAGTTACACTCCCACCAAATCACAAGTGATTTCTTAAACTTGGGAGACAAACCTACTGCATGAATAAATTAAATTAAACTCTGTCCTAATAAACAACTAATAAACTGTGTGTGGTAGTGTATGATAGAACCATCAGTCTGCTAGCAATGTAACTGTTTTCTGAATGGGTCTCTCCAGGTAAACAGGTTTGGCTGTACGCTTTCCTCTTCCATCCAGGGAGGTCACTGATGAGTAACCTCCTCACTCTTTCATCACTTCCAGGATACACCTCGATGACTCTTGCTAGCTTCCATTGGTTTCGTGGTGTGGCAGCATCTTGTAACAGAACAATGCTCACCGACCTTTGCATTTCTGCGATCTTTGGTCCACTTCTGTCTGTGTTGGAGATTAAAGGAGATACTCCTTTTTCCATCGTACCCAAAAGTTGTTGGTTAAGAGTTGAACTCTGCGCCATCTTTGCGGAGTAGAGATCCTCCTGACAAACTTTCCAGGAGGAGGGAGAATGATTGTGGATTTCATGGTCAAGATGTGGTTTGGTGTCAAGGGCTCTGGACTGGTAGAATCGTTCAGATGATCAGTGGTTAGGAGGTCTGCTATTCACAACCGCCATAACCTCATATAGAAATGTTCGTAGGAAGAGGAGTCAAGTTGTCTGGACGACTGTTCTAGAATGGACGCCAGGACACTTCTGATAGTGTGGATTTGTCTTTCCCAGACTCCACCCATATGACTTGAGGCAGGGGTGTTCATGATGAACTCGCAGCCCAAATCTTGAGCTCTTCTTGATCCATCTCTTTCAGTGCTTCAATGAACTCACGCCTTGCTCCGACAAAGTTTGTCCTTTGATCAGCACCTTATCTGCCTTGCTGGATCCATACGAATGGCGACTGAATGAAAGCATGAGCATTGATAAAGGCATCTGAGGTCAAGTCATCAAGTGCGTTCAATGGAACTCCTCTTGAACACATGCAGGTGAGCAACAGCCCATAACATGCTTTAGCTCTCCTTTCTTCCTTCCTTAATGTGAAATGGTCCGAAGCAGTCCATTCCACAGTAAGGGAGCAGTTGTTTTCCATCCGCGCTCTTCTGGAAGGTCTGCCCATCCTTTGTTGCTCTGTGCATCTTCGGAACCTTCTGCAACTTGTGCACTTGTGAATATGGGATGAAACAAGCTTGCTGCAACCCAGGATCCATATGCCATTGGATGGGGAGTTCATTTATAGTCATTCCTCACCTTGTGATGGTACACTCTCTCAATGATAGTGCTTGACGAAAGCAATGCAGAAACATGACTGTCTCTAGGAAGTACTGCTGGATGCCTCACGGTCTGTGGATGTAGGGGCAGCATTAGTAGCGGCCTCCCTACTCTGATTACACCTTGATCATCCAGGAACGACATAGTTTGTGCAACTGGTTGGCTTTGTCTTTGACCTTTGTCTCCTGATGATGTCTAAGGCGTTGAATTTCTTGGAGAGAGAGTTGCTTCCTGGACCATGTTGATTATGGTCAGCTCCGCCTCTTTCCTTTCCTCCAAGTTCGAGGCCTCACAGGACTTTGGCTTGAGACCTTTGATTTCTTAGCACGGCGCTTGAGTCTGGCAACAGCCTTCACCATTCTTGCCCAGTCTGAGAACTTGTGTGTAGACGATCTAAAATTGTTTTTGCTTCTTCTGCCTGAGTGTCATGAACCTGAGCTTTCTTGACCTCTGGGTCACTGCTCCAATCTCTCCCACCATGACAACTCCAGTTGGTAGCTCTTTTTGCCAAAGAAGGTCTGGACCCAGAACCAGTTAGAAGCTGCGAGTTGTTCTTTGTGACACCCCTTGAGGCGTGGTCAGCCTGGGTTGTCTTCTGAAGCTCTTTCTACAAAAAATCAGAGGATTCCAACACCTTGATGACGTCTGTTGGAAGGACTACTTCTTTGATCTGTGTTCTACAGACATAGTGCACTTCGTTTGGGAGATTTGGGAAAGAACTGATGTCACTTGCTTCACAATGACTTGATGGCTTATTCCAAAGGCATCTCCAAAGTCAAGACATGGGTTGCCATAGCCGACTACACTCCAACCCAAGTCTGTTCTCTCGAGCAAAGGGCTCATTTTCTTCTCCAGCAACCACTTGTCTGGTACAAGAGCTTGAGGACAGTTGCAGCCAATTAGTAGGCCGATGTCACAGCTCTGCAGAGGAGCAATTTCATCTGCGATGTGCTCAAGATGAGACCATGCCTTGGCAGTCTCTGGTGTGGGAATATGATCTCTGTTTGCAGGGATGAATTCTCTTGAGTAAGTTACTGGCAGGTAGATTATCTTATCGGGTAGAATCTTATCTTGTAGATCAGTCAGCCTTCTGCTAGGCACCACTGTATTTCTTGAAATGCCATTGTGGAGAGCTTTAACTGGACTGGTTCATTTTTAGTGTAAGCTTACCTTTGCTGTCTCTTCAAGGATGAAGGTTGTGTCACTCTGTGTTATCGAGAAGAAGCGTACACAAGAACTTCATGATTTGGCTTACTTGTAGTGGACAACCACACAGGAATGACTGAGGATGTATGGGTGCCTTTAACATTCTGGATAACTCTGTTAGATGTTACCTCGGTGGTGGTTTGTCACCCTCTCCGCCTTGGAACGATCTGTCGTTCCTTCTCTTGACTTGTCACTCTCCTTTCTCCATCAGTCCTTAAGACATTCCTCTTTCTTTGCTGCGATTATCGTAGGCAGGTTGGATGTCCTTTCTCACAAGTATCACAGATCCTTCTATTTTCACTCCTTTGAGCGATGGCCAGGCTTCAGACAGCCAAAGCACAACTTCATCCCTTGAACAAACTGACTCGCTTCAGAGATGGTTTTATTCATAAATTTCCAACACTTGTGTAGACTGTGACTTGACTTCACAAAAAAACACAGCTTGTGGAGGAAGCTTTTTCATCTGAGTTAGTTGCTAGTACCTTTGCTCCGAGAGCTCTGTTCTTCAAAACCTTGATCTGCTCACCTTTAGCAGGTTTCAGAGCATGGAGAGATGTTATTGGGTTATTTGCAATCTTAGCTTCACGTGTGAGAAACTTTACAAACTGCTGGAAGCTTGGGAATGTGTGATTTCTTCCTCCCACTTCTATGACCTTTCTGTTCCATCTCGAGGTCAGCCAGTCTGGAAGCTTTGCAAGTAACTTCTGGTTCTCATTGCAGTCATTAAGTACTTCGAGGCCTCTGATCTGAGTCATAGCAACCTCACAGCTCCGAAGAAAATCAGCAAACTCTTGAAGTTCGATACTGCCTTTGGAGCTTATCTTGGGCCATGCCTCCAGCTTATCTCTGAATGCTTTGGCTATGAGAAGTTGGATTTCCATATTCTTTCCTCGAGAATCCTCCATGCTGCGTGATAGGCTGACTCTGAACCAAGCAGGAAGTAGCTCTCAATAGCCTTTTTACCAGGTCCACCCACATACTTCGCAATATATAATTTTCTTCGGCTGAATGTTTTTTCCGATCAATGAGTGTCTGAAATGAAAACCTTCCAGTCATTGAATCTGAGTGGGTCGCCATTGAATATTGTTGGTTCAGGTATAGGAAGACGACCTGCACTGATGGACTCTGCAAGTGCTCTAACAAGAGCTGCTGTGCTGTCATCCTGCTTTGAATGTGCCCGGTCTTGTGGTGAAGAATGGTGCTGCAACAGATTAATTTCATGTTTAACTTCTTCCTTTTTCCTTCACACCAGACACTTTGATGGAGTACACTGCTTATTTCTTTATCTGAGCACTCACTCTGATCATACACTCCTTTGACTTGCCTTAGGAGCCTTTAACTTTTTTAACTATCTCTAGTCGCTCCAGTTGTCTCCGCTTTGCATCTAGCACCTTTTGTCTCTCTGCAGCTCCCAAAAGCAAGCCTTTCCAATTCCTCAATGCAACACTCTTGTTCTAGTAGTACTTCTAGAGTAGCTTCATTGGCAGCAACTTCAAGTAGATCTTGGTCTCGCTAACAGAAGTCCGACTTGAATGTCTGGAGCTGCTTTCGAGAGCATGAGAGGACTTAAGTGCATTGGGATTTGATACTTATCTTGTCTGAGGCTACAGACTTGAATATAGACTGATGTCGCCCTGTTGCCCTCGTTGTTCGTCTCCTCCACCGATATCTGCTGTCTCCAAAACGATCTTTTTGCAGTTTGGATGATCTCCTGGTTACAGCATCACAGGTGTCAATTCTGCGACGCGTGTCTTGGTCAGGGTTGTCTATGCTCCTTAACTCATCATAAGCAATGTTCAGATTCTCTGAGGCAGCACTTATTTCTTTATGTGTTCATGTAGCAGGTTGTTTGAGCATTGTCCACTCAAAGCTTGCTTGGCGTCTTTAGCAAAGCCTTCTACTCCTCATAGCTCACAGTGAAACGGTGAGCAAATCTTCTTATTTGCTCATTGTACAGTTCTTGGCCCTTTTCTGTTAACTTTCGGTCTCTTTGGCTTCTTTGTGGTTCTTGTGAGGAAGTGGGTCAATAGCTCTTGTGCCTTTAGTAGCCTGTAGGTTGCATGTCTATGCACTGCTGCTCTATGACTTTCACCTACATTAACCTGCTTTCTCCCAGAGGTAAGACTAGGCTCTGACATTGTTACTTGGTGTACCTTAAATTTGGGTTAAAATCTAATTTGGCCTGTAGCTAAGTGGATTCAGCTCCCATTAGCTATTCACATTTATACTATTTTTACCACTAATATTATTTTTTAGAACATATTTCACATCTACCTTCACACAAAATTCAATATCACGTTGTTCTATGAAATGCAAAATTCAGTCTCTTGGTTGTAGCTTAGTTAACACTTAAACATACACACAACTATACCGTATGAATATGAAGGCAAAAATGTGTCAGTCTCTTGTGGGAAATAGTTTAAACTTCTTTGCATCAGCAGGATTCATGGTAAGGCGCCTGGATTCTTCTGTGGATGCTGCGGCTGTGTAAATGTCAGGAGCAGATGCACACTCTTGGATGTAGAGATGTCCCTTCTTGTCCATGGATCACGGCTCTTTGGTACTGTGTTCTTCGTCTACTCATGCAGAGCAGTTGAGTTCTCACTGCTGCTCCCTCCAGTGACAGGCATGAGGCAAGAGATCCTGATTTGAATACAGGGCTTTAATGCTGGTTTAACCCGTGAGAACTGGTTTAAAGAAAGAAAAAATACATTAACAAAATAAAGCCATATGCATGTCTCACACATCTGGCTGTTATAATCAAAGCTCATACAGCTAGCCACACTTTATGTATATTTTACACCAAACCTGACGACGTAAACACAAACACCCTCATTGCAAAATAAGTAGTCAACAAAACCTCATTGCTGCTTATCACAGAGGTACTAAACATCCTTTTAAATGTCCTTTATCTTCTTCTGTATACTTTCTTTGTAAGTATGCACTTAAACACGATAACAGTAGAAAAATAATTCAGCTTTTGGCGGTAAAGTTTCCTGGTCGTCGTAAAGCGCTCGGGTGACAACACTCGGGCGGAACCAATAATTAGTTCCGTCTTGCTGCTTAAACGTACAATTCAGAAGAAATTAAATAATAAAAAGTGCAAATACATGAAATAAACTAAAGTGCTAACACATGAAATAAACTGGCGACAGAGGCAGTTACATGTATGGAAGAGAGTGCGTCAAGTCATCGACAACACACACAACAATATAACCTGCCAAGTTTCTTAAGATTGGCCAATATACACTGAACAACAATATGCAAAGTGTTTGTCCCACGTTTCATGAGCTGAAATAAAAGATCCCAGACATTTTCCGTAAACTCACAAAAAGCTTATTTCGCTAACATTTTGTGCACACATATTTTTTTTTACATCCCTGTTAGTTAGCATTTCTCCTTTGCCAAGATAATCCATCTACCTGACAGGTGTGGCATATCAACAAGCTGATTAAACAGCATGATCATTACACAGGTGCACCTTGTGCTGGGGACAATAAAAGGCCACTCTAAAATGTGCAGTTTTGTCACACAACACAATGCCACAGATGTCTAAAGTTTTGAGAGAGCGTGCACTTGGTATGCTGACATGCAGGAATGTCCACCAGAGCTGTTGCCAGAGAATTGAATGTTCATATCTCTACCATAAGCCGTCTCCAATTCGATTTAGAGAATTTGGCAGTACAACCGGCCTCATAACCGCAGACCACGGTAAACACGCACAGCAAAGGACCTCCACATCAGGCTTCTTCACCTGCGGGATCATCTGAGACCAGCCACCCGGAGAGCTGATGAAACTGTGGGTTTGCACAACCGAAGAATTTCTACACAAACAGAAGCTGTCTCAGGGAAGCTCATCTGCGTGCTCGTCGTCCTCACTAGGGTGTTGACCTGACTGCATTTTGGCATCGTAACTTCAGTGGGCAAATGCTCACCCGATGGCAACGGCAAACTGGAGAAGTGTGCTCTTCACGGATGGATCCGGGTTTCAACTGTACCGGGCAGATGGCAGATGGTGTGCATGGCGTCGTGTCTGCGAGCGGTTTGCCAAGTCAACGTTGAACAGAGTAGCCCTAGGTGGCGGTGGGGCTATGGTATGGGGCGGGTATAAGCTACGAACAACAAACACAATTGCATTTTATCGATGGCAATTTGAATGCAAAGAGATACTGCAGCAAGATCCTGAGGCCCATTGTCGTGCCATTCATCCGCTGCCATCACCTCATGTTTCAGCATGATAATGCACGGCCCCATGTTGCAAGGTTCTGTACACAATCCACAAAGCTAAAATGTCCCAGTTCTTCCAAGACCTGCATACTCACCAGACATGTCACCCATTGAGCATGTTTTGGATGCTCTGGATCAATGTTTACGACAGCGTGTTAATAGTTCCAGCCAATATCCAGCAACCCAGCACAGCGCATTGAATAGGAGTGGGACAACATTCCACATGCCACATTCAACAGCCTGATCAGCTCTATGCGAAGGAGATGTGTCGCGCTGCATGAGGCAAATGGTGGTCACACCAGATACTGACTAGTTTTCTAATCCACGGCCCAACTAAATTTTTTTAAGGTAAATTATCTTGACCAAAAGTATGTTGGACACCTGCTCGTCGAACATCTCATTCCAAAATCATGGGCATTAATATGGAGTTGGTCCCCCTTTTGATGCTATAACAGCCTCCATTCTTCTGGGAAGGCTTTCCACTAGATGTTGAACATTGCTGCAGGGACTTATTTCCATTCAGCCACGAGCATTAGTGAGGGTCGGGCACTGATGTTGGGTGATTAGGCCTGGCTGTAGTCGGAGTCCCAATTCATCCCCAAAGGTGTTCGATGGGGTTCGAGGTCAGGGCTCTTGTGCAGGCCAGTCAAATTCTTCCACACCGATCTCAACAAAACCATTTGTGTATGGACCTCGCTTCGTAACGGGGCATTGTCTCATGCTGAAACAGGAAAAGGCCCTCCCCAAACTCTTGCCACAAAGTTGGAAGCACAGAATCGTCTAGAATGTCACTGTATGGCTGTAGAGTTACGATTTCCCTTCATTGCGAAAATAAGGGGCCTTAGCCCAAACCATTCGGGTCCCATTCTGTGAGCTTGTGTGGCCTACCACTGCGACTGAGCCAAATTGTTGCTCCTAGACGTTTCAACTTCACAATAACAGCATTTACATTTATTGACCGGGGCAGCTCTAGCAGGGCAGAAATATGATGAACTGACTTGTTGGAAAGGTGCCATAATAATAATAAATAATAATAATATGCCATTTAGCAGACGCTTTTATCCAAAGCGACTTACAGTCATGCGTGCACTACATTTTTGTGTATGGGTGGTCCCAGGGCTCGAACCCACTACCTTGGCGTTTCAAGCGCCCCGTGCTCTACCAGTTAGCTCAGGAGGACCACAGTCTAAAGTTGAAAGTCACTGAGCTCTTCCCAGTAAGGCCATTCTACTGCCAATGTTTGTCTGTGGAGATTGCATGGCTGTGTGCCCAATTTTATACACCCTGTCAGCAATGGGTGTGGCTGAAATAGACGAATCCACTCATTTGAAGGGCTGTCCACATACTTTTGTGTATATAGTGTATCTGTAACCAACAGATGCATATCTGTATTCCCAGTCATGTGAATTCCATAGATTTGAGCCTAATGAATTTATTTCAATTGACTGATTTCCTTATATGAACTGTAACTCAGTAAAATCTTTGAAATTGTTGCATGTTGCGTTCATATTTTTTTGTTCAGTGTAGTTATAGAAGGTCTCATTGACACCAAAATCATTAAGTGGACTATTTACTCGTAATAATTCCCTGGCAAGAACACCTGACGTGAGCAAATTGTGCAGCCATTGCATACCGAAAGAATAGGGCGTACATGCACCCCAAAAAATATACATGAGGATGGACTGGAAGTAGTCCGAGGGTGGTAAGTTGCAGAATTATAGTTTTTTCAAACATCTCTGAAACAGAGCTTTTCCTGCAATCTAGAACCATAAACAGTATGTTTTAATTATATGTAGAAAATGTATTTCTGCATAACTAAGCACATACCCTCTTGAGCTGTCTGTATCCTCCCTGACTGGGGGTTCTGTTTTTTAAAGGAAACGTAGTATGCTTCTTTGCATCTCTGCTAAAATCTGGTTTAAAAAATGGAAAGGAATGTGAGTCTTATTCCGTGACCATTTAGCGATTGCTTGCTTTTAGAAAGTCTACCAAACCTTGCCAGCAGGCATACCCAACTAAGATACAAGTAACTGCCAAAATAATGGGAAACACTTGATAAATGAGGGATGCAAAGATATTGAAAACAGGTACTTCCTGAGTTAATTAAGCAATTAACATCCCATCATGCTAAGGGGTCATGAGCAAAATGCTGGGCAGGCCATTATTTTTGCTACTAAGTGGCTATGCCCACATAGGATGACAATGCCCCATCCACAGGGCCGAGTAAGTCACTGAATGGTTTGATGAGCATGAAAACGATGTAAGCCATATGCCATAAGCGGTCCCAGTCACCAGATCTTAACCCAATTTAACACTATGCCAGATTCTGAGCAGCACCCGAGACAGCGTCTTCTACCACCATCATCAAAATGCCAAATTATGGAATTTCTCATGGAAGAATGGTGTCGCATCCCTCCAATAAAGTTCCAGACACTTGTAGAATCTATGCCAAGGTGCATTGAAGCTGTTCTGGTTCGTGGTTGGCCCAACACACCTATTAAGACACTTTATGTTAGTGTTTCCTTACTTTGGCAGTTACCTGTGGTTAGACAAGCTACCTACTCTAACTTTGTTAGCCTGAAATTGTTTCTTGTAGCTACTTATGAGGTTGCGAGATTGGGATCTGGGCTATTTAAGCCAACTTCATGAAGTAGTAGTATTACAGAGAAACAACTATTTTACAGGACAAATGTGAGGGGAAATGGGCATGATGCCTCTGCATACAGGGATAGAACACAGAGGCGATTTAATCCCTTTACCAGCCTAATTGAGTGTGTTAGCTAAGAAGCTTACTTTGAAAGCTGCCAATTGTATTGTTTCATATCTTATTCATATTTTCTGTACCAGCTGAGGAAGAATTATGCTCTAGCTATTTTCCTAGAATAGGATCCTCTTGGAATTGTATGATTTCCATGTCAGTTAATGTGAAAATGTATGTGTTTAGTGTCATTCAGCTATTGTCAATTTCAGTGGAATGACGTTTTATGCCTTGGAATTAGAAAAAATTTATCTTTAGTAGGTACTCTGCACAAAGCTATTTTTCTCTGAGGGCAGAGTTAATACTTTTTAAGGGGGAAATTCGCTCTGTTATATTCAAACAACAGTTGTTCAGCACTATACAGTGAGGGAAAAAAGAATTTAATCCCCTGCTGATTTTGTACGTTTGCCCACTGACAAAGAAATGATCAGTCTATAATTTTAATGGTAGGTTTATTTGAACAGTGAGAGACAGAATAACAACAAAAAAATCCAGAAAAACGCATGTCAAAAATGTTATAAATTGATTTGCATTTTAATGAGTGAAATAAGTATTTCACCCCTCTCAATCAGGAAAGATTTCTGGTTTCCAGGTGTCTTTATACAAGACGAGCTGAGATTAGGAGCACACTCTTAAAGGGAGTGCTCCTAATCTCAGTTTGTTACCTGTATAAAAGACACCTGTCCACAGAAGCAATCAATCAATCAGATTCCAAACTCTCACCGATGGCCAAGACCAAAGAGCTCTACCAAGGATGTCAGAACAAGATTGTAGACCTACACAAGGCTGTAATGGGCTACAAGACCATCGCCAAGCAGTTTGGTGAGAAGGTGACAACAGTTGGTGCGATTATTCGCAAATGGAAGAAACAAAAATAACTGTCAATCTTCCCCGGCCTGGGGCTCCATGCAAGATCTCACCTCGTGGAGTTGCAATGATCATTAGAACGGTGAGGAATCAGCCTAGAACTACACGGGAGGATCTTGTCAATGAGCTCAAGGCAGCTGGGACCATAGTCACCAAGAAAACAATTGGTAACACACTACGCCGTAAAGGACTGAAATCCTGCAGCGCCCGCAAGGTCCCCTGCTCAAGAAAGCACATATACAGGCCCGTCTAGTTTGCCAATGAACATCTGAATGATTCAGAGGAGAACTGGGTGAAAGTGTTGTGGTCAGATGAGACCAAAAATCGAGCTCTTTGGCATCAACTTAACTCGCCGTGTTTGGAGGAGGAGGAATGTTGCCTATGACCCTAAGAACACCATCCCCACCGTCAAACATGGAGGTGGGAAACATTGCTCTTGGGGGTGTTTTTTCTGCTAAGCGGACAGGACAACTTCACCGCATCAAAGGGACGATGGACGGGGCAATGTATCGTCAAATCTTGGGTGAGAACCTCCTTCCCTCAGCCAGGGCATTGAAAATGGGTTGTGGATGGGTATTCCAGCATGACAATGACCCAAAACACACGGCTAAGGCAACAAAGGAGTGGCTCAAGAAGAAGCACATTAAGGTCCTGGAGTGGCCTAGCCAGTCTCCAGAACTTAATCCCATACAAAATCTGTGGAGGGAGCTGAAGGTTCGAGTTGCCAAACGTCAGCTTTGAAACCTTAATGACTTGGAGAAGATCTGCAAAGAGGAGTGGTACAAAAT
Organism: Coregonus clupeaformis; assembly: GCF_020615455.1. Lineage (NCBI taxonomy): Eukaryota > Metazoa > Chordata > Actinopteri > Salmoniformes > Salmonidae > Coregonus > Coregonus clupeaformis. The sequence goes on along the minus strand of NW_025539055.1, from coordinate 3,415 downwards.
CCCTCCTGAGATGTGTTTCAAACCTGGTAGCCAACTACAAGAAACGTCTGACCTCTGTGATTGCCAACAAGGGTTTTGCCACCAAGTACTAAGTCATGTTTTGCAGAGGGGTCAAATACTTATTTCCCTCATTAAAATGCAAATCAATTTATAACATTTTTGACATGCGTTTTTTCTGGATTTCTATTTTGTCTCTCACTGTTCAAATAAACCTACCATTAAAATTATAGACTTATCATGTCTTTGTCAGTGGGCAAACGTACAAAATCAAAAGGGGATCAAATACTTGTTCCCCTCACTGTATATACAGTACAGTATATTTTTACTTGTTTACTTGGTCCTCTGCTTTCCCCTGAGCTGATGTAATCTGGTAAATAGTTTTGTCTATACCACTTCTCTGTATACTTTCTCCTCCAACTCCCCTCATTCAAATGAAAAAGTGTGGAGAGGGTGATTTATATATAGTAGAGCTACACTTTCTATTATTCTGAGAGCTAGAAGCCTCTGTGCAGTCTCCGGAGTAGACCTTGTAATAATGTTTGTTCCTCCACTGAAGGTCAGATGTCCCCATTGAGAGATTATCGTTGAATTTCACATCGCTGGGGGACACATATCCATTTTAGTAGTGATAGTGTCACAGAGCTTCCCTGGACCAAGCCAGAGCCAGCTATTCAGTGCTGTATTAGGCTGGAGCCTGGACTTCCCAGGCACTTCTTTATAGCAGCCCCCCACGGCACTGTAATCAGATAAGAACTCTATCTCTGCCAATACCATATTTCACCTTTAGTGATGTCAGAGGTATAGTGAACACAAGTGTGCAGCTGGTGTGATTTAAAACTTCTCTGAGAAATGAGAGGGGAAAAAGTTTGGTTTAACTTTATTATGTTAGGGTCCATTCACCTGGTATTTAGTTGGTTACATGTTATTTACATAGTAATAATGTATAGATTACCTGTTTTTTGGAGATAGAGGAATATAACTAAGGAATGCAGCCTATGATAAGAACATGTGTGTGAGACCTGATGGTTAGGAGAGCAGAGGAAAACAGCCCGCCTAAAAGGGGTGGGATTTTCGTATGACGTGTGCGTATAAAAATATTGTACGACCATTTTGTGGCAGAATTCTCAATGAATAAACATCTCTGACTATGCAGACCGGGACTCTGTCCGCTTCTTGATCCTTTGGGAGACGACAGAGACACTCTGGAAATAGTTTGTTAAATGAATTCTCATAACAGCTGAACAGGCAATCAACGCAAACAATGAATGAACAGCTAGGGTGGGTTGACATGCAATAACAACACAGCACACAATTACCAACAATAAACGAAGAACACCTGGATTATAAATGGCTGTGGTCGCTGGTTTAAGCTGTTGGGGCCCAAGCTCTGCCTGAAGGTACCTTTACAATGGAAACCTCTCGTCATTTAACAGGGGATTCAGTTGGACTCAGGTCCTGCTCACAACCTGTTGGCTAACTGGCTAGCTTTAGTGCCACACACTCACATATTAGCTAGAGCTCTGTAAAGTGACAATGCTATACATCAACATAAATCATTTGGTACTGTAATACTTTACAATACGGTGCCTTAATTAACATAAGTAAAAAGGAAAATAATTCTGGTGGACGGTCTGTCTCACATCATGTTGGCTAGCTGTAGTAAACACACTCAATTATTAGCCTATAGCACTGTAAAGAGACAATGCTGGGTCAACGTTAAAGAATTTCGTAACACTTTACAATTAGGGTTCATTAACATAAATTAATGCAGTAGCTAACATAAAATAAACATAATTAAATTCAAACAATTACAAGCAGTCATACAGTGGGGGAAAAAAGTATTTAGTCAGCCACCAATTGCACAAGTTCTCCCACTTAAAAAGATGAGAGAGGCCTGTAATTTTCATCATATGTACACGCCAACTATTACAGACAAATTGGAGAAAAAAATCCAGAAAATCACATTGTAGGATTTTTTAATGAATTTATTAGCAAATTATGGTGGAAAATAAGTATTTGGTCACCTACAAACAAGCAAGATTTCTGGCTCTCACAGACCTGTAACTTCTTCTTTAAGAGGCTCCTCTGTCCTCCACTGTTACCTGTATTAATGGCACCTGTTTGAACTTGTTATCAGTATAAAAGACACCTGTCCACAACCTCAAACAGTCACACTCCAAACTCCACTATGGCCAAGACCAAAGAGCTGTCAAAGGACACCAGAAACAAAATTGTAGACCTGCACCAGGCTGGGAAGACTGAATCTGCAATAGGTAAGCAGCTTGGTTTGAAGAAATCAACTGTGGGAGCAATTATTAGGAAATGGAAGACATACAAGACCACTGATAATCTCCCTTGATCTGGGGGCTCCACGCAAGATCTCACCCGCGTGGGGTCAAAATTATCACAAGAACGGTGAGCAAAATCCCAGAACCACACGGGGGGACCTAGTGAATGACCTGCAGAGAGCTGGGACCAAAGTAACAAAGCCTACCATCAGTAACACACTACGCCGCCAGGGACTCAAATCCTGCAGTACCAGACGTGTCCCCCTGCTTAAGCCAGTACATGTCCAGGCCCGTCTGAAGTTTGCTAGAGGCATTTGGATGATCCAGAAGAGGATTGGGAGAATGTCATATGGGTCAGATGAAACCAAAATAGAACTTTTTGGTAAAAACTCAACTCGTCGTGTTTGGAGGACAAAGAATGTGGAGTTGCATCCAAAGAACATCATACCTACTGTGAAGCATGGGAGTGGAAACATCATGCTTTGGGGCTGTTTTTCTGCAAAGGGACCAGGACGACTGATCCGTGTAAAGGAAAGAATGAATGGGGCCAAGTATCGTGAGATTTTTTGAATGAAAACCTCCTTCCATCAGCAAGGGCATTGAAGATGAAACGTGGCTGGGTCTTTCAGCATGACAATGATCCCAAACACACCGCCCGGGCAACGAAGGAGTGGCTTCGTAAGAAGCATTTCAAGGTCCTGGAATGGCCTAGCCAGTCTCCAGATCTCAACCCCATAGAAAATCTTTGGAGGGAGTTGAAAGTCTGTGTTGCCCAGCGACAGCCCCAAAAACATCACTGCTCTAGAGGAGATCTGCATGGAGGAATGTGCCAAAATACCAGCAACAGTGTTGAAAACCTTGTGAAGACTTACAGAAAACGTTTGACCTGTGTCATTGCCAACAAAGGGTATATAACAAAGTATTGAGAAACTTTTGTTATTGACCAAATACTTATTTTCCACCATAATTTGCAAATAAATTCATTAAAAATCCTACAATGTGATTTCTGATTTATTTTTCTCATTTGTCTGTCATAGTTGACGTGTACTTATGATGAAAATTACAGGCCTCTCTCATCTTTTTAAGTGGGAGAACTTGCACAATTGGTGGCTGACTAAATACTTTTT
>NW_025539054.1:0-15083 GCF_020615455.1 Coregonus clupeaformis | reverse complement strand
GGCGGTTTTGTCAGAGAGAGAGAGAGAGAGAGAGAGAGAGAGAGAGAGAGAGAGAGAGAGAGAGAGAGAGAGAGAGAGAGAGACGACACAGAGAATGAGAGAGAGACTTGGAGAGTGAGAGGGAGAGGGAGAGGAAGGAGGAGAGAAAGTGAGAGAGGTGAAAGAGGAAGATGGACAGATAGACACTACAAAGGAAGAATGGAGAGTTTATGATAAGGCCAGAGAGATACAGTCAACAGCTAATGTAGATCCTTGCCAGTGGGAACAACAACCAAATCCCATCAAATGAGACTAACACACCTCTTCAGGGATAATGAACGCAGAAGACCCTCAGAAGACCCACAGAAGACCCTCAGAAGACCCTCAGCTGAAGCCCTAATGCAGTTTACACCTGAACACTGCACTACAGCTCCACATACAGCCAAATGTCAGTTGAGCGAGAGATTAGTTCATTTTGTTTACCTTCGAAGCAGTCGAGTTGATGAAAAATTGGACTGTAAACGTATTACATTTCTGTTTGGTCGAGAGAACTACTGTGTTTTTCCTGTACTAACCCGTACGGTGAAACGTACACTACACGGGTGTAAACCAAATAAGCAATTGATTTACTTCCCCTTAGTAAATCCCATTCCCGCAGGATTGGATAAAAGCTGATCAGTTTGCAGTGGGCGGTTTTGTCAGAGAGAGAGAGAGAGAGAGAGAGAGAGAGAGAGAGAGAGAGAGAGAGAGAGAGAGAGAGAGACTGACACAGAGAATGAGAGAGAGACTTGGAGAGTGAGAGGGAGAGGGAGAGGAAGGAGGAGAGAAAGTGAGAGAGGTGAAAGAGGAAGATGGACAGATAGACACTACAAAGGAAGAATGGAGAGTTTATGATAAGGCCAGAGATACAGTCAACAGCTAATGTAGATCCTTGCCAGTGGGAACAACAACCAAATCCCATCAAATGAGACTAACACACCCTTCAGGGGATAATGAACGCAGAAGACCCTCAGAAGACCCACAGAAGACCCTCAGAAGACCCTCAGCTGAAGCCCTAATGCAGTTTACACCTGAACACTGCACTACAGCTCCACATACAGCCAAATGTCAGTTGAGCGAGAGATTAGTTCATTTTGTTTACCTTCTGAAGCAGTCGAGTTGATGAAAAATTGGACTGTAAACGTATTACATTTCTGTTTGGTCGAGAGAACTACTGTGTTTTTCCTGTACTAACCCGTACGGTGAAACGTACACTACACGGGTGTAAACCAAATAAGCAATTGATTTACTTCCCCTTAGTAAATCCCCATTCCCGCAGGATTGGATAAAAGCTGATCAGTTTGCGATGGGGAAATGCCCTTCGCTTGTTCTCTTTATTGGGGGCTGTAGTGCTGTCATGGTACAACTGGCTGGAACCATGACCCTGGAAGACCACAAATCAAGCTGGCAATTATAACTTCAAATAGCCTGGAGAGCCGTTCACCTAGAGCGCCATGTGACGGGCGACGGGCAGCGCCTGTGTGAAACTAAAAAGCAATTACTCAACACTGTAAAGGCCTAGCTTTAGTGAAAGGAGAAGGAGAAGAAAAAAACGACTACTGTCCCATGCTAGAGTTCTTTCTTTCTCTGGCTGTAACGTTGGCATTTCATAAATAAACCAGAGCTTTGCTATGTTGGAAAATACGCCCGGAGTCACTGTTTTGTTCTCCTGTTAAACTTGCATAAGCCTCCTTTAGTGCCACTAAAATAACTTGTCATGACAGAGAAGGCTGGAAGCAGCACAATCAATTTCCATTACACGGAACTGAACTAAGAAATGGTAAGCTATCCCTCTGACCGAGGGTAGACGGGTGTGTGTGTGTGTGTTTGTGTGTAAGAGAGGGAGAGTTAGAGAGAGAGAGAGTGGGAGAGTTGGGGAGAGAGCGAGAGAGAGAGAGAGAGGGAGGGAGGGAGAGTGGGTGAGAGAGTTTGGGGGAGGGGACACTAATGCAGCATCACATTAATCGCCTGGGAACATGTTATTTTCCCTCTCAACGTTCACACTTCCCAAGTTCACCAGTAGAGGGAACAATGGCACAGCCAGATACAAACCACTTGAGTTTATGACATTCTCTTTTGTTGGTCCCCTTCCAAATCTCGATATACAGTGCATTCAGAAACTATTCAGACCCATTCCCTTTATCCACATTTTGTTACGTTACAGCCTTATTCTAAAAAATGATTAAATTGTTTATTTTCCTCATCAATCTATACACAATACCTCATAATGACAAAGCGAAAACAGGTTTTTAGAAAAATGTTGCCAATGTATTACAAACAAAAAACAGAAATACCTTATTTACATAAGTATTCAGACCCTTTGCTATGAGAATCGAATTTGAGCTCAGGTGCATCCTGTTTCCATTGAGCATTCTTGAGATGTTTCTACAACTTGATTGGAGTCCACCTGTGGTAAATTCAATTGATTGGACATGATTTGGAAAGGCACACACACTGTCTATATAAGGTCCCACAGTTGACAGTGCATGAAACCAAGCCATGAGGTCGAAGGAATTGTCCGTAGAGCTCAGAGACAGGATTGTGTCGAGGCACAGATCTGGGGGAAGGGTACCAAAAAATGTCTGCAGCATTGAAGGTCCCCAAGAACACAATGGCCTCCATCATTCTTAAATGGAAGAAGTTTGGGGATGTTTTTCAGCGGCAGAGACTGGGAGACTAGTCAGGATCAAAGGAAAGATGAACGGAGCAAAGTACAGAGAGATCCTTGATGAAAACCTGCTCCAGAGTGCTCAGGACCTCAGACTGAGGTGAAGGTTCACCTTCCAACAGGACAACGACCCTAAGCACACAGCCAAGACAACACAGGAGTGGCTTCGAGGCAAGTCTCTGAATGTCCTTGAGTGGCCCAGCCAGAGCACGGACTTGAACCCGATTGAACATCTCTGGAGAGACCTGAAAATAGCTGTGCAGCAACGCTCCCCATCCAACCTGACAGAGCTTGAGAGGATCTGCAGAGAATAATGGGAGAAACTCCCCAAATACAGGTGTACCAAGCTTGTAGCGTCATACCCAAGAAGACTGGAGGCTGTAATCGCTGGCAAAGGCGCTTCAACAAAGTACTGAGTAAAGGGTCTGAATACTAATGTAAATGTGATATTCTCAGTTTTTATTTTTTATAAATTTGCAAACATTTCTAAAAACCTGTTTTTCTTGTCATTATGGGGTATTGTGTGTAGATTGATGAGGGAAAAAAACAAGTTAATCCGTTTTAGAATAAGGCTGTACGTAACAAAATGTGGAAAAGTCGAGGGTCTGAATACTTTCCGAATGCACTGTATAGGGATGTGTTTTTTCTATGAAATGTCATTTAAAACATCACTGCTTGAGCTATTTCTATCTGAGTTGCAGCCAGCTTCTCTCCTCAGAACAGATAGTGCTTACTGAATGCACCTTTTGTAGGACACCCAATCTACAACTAATTAACATCAAAGTCATTTATGCCACAAATGGATTTCTACAAGCTATAAATTATGCAATAGCCCCATCCACCGTCGTCGCTAGCTTCTTATCGCTTTAGGAGGACCTGGGGAAGGGTTGACATGCCGTTGAAGTGTCCTTGTCCTTGTCAAGACATTCACTCTCAAACTGTCAAACATAATGTAAGGAGAGAAAAAACACAGACATGTTTCTACTTGAGGATTACCATAGAAACACAGGCCTAGTTAATATGTTTACCACCACACTCAGTCAAATGATATACAGCAGTGTTTCCCACCCTGGTCCTCCAGTACCGCCAACAGCACACATTTTTGTTGTAGCCCTGGACAAACACACCTCATTAAGCTCATTGAGGGCTTGATAATTAGTTGACAAGTTGATTTAAATAGAATGCAGAGAGTATGTCAAACTGTGTAGGTTGCCTGTATAAAACTTTCCCTAGATGAGTCAAAAGACTGGAAACCAGGAAGATACAAAATAGTCTCACTTTCTTTCTTCACTCCGACGAAAGTGTTTGTGATTCCTATCCATCCATTAACACCACTTTTCACATTTCGTCTGCGATGTCACTAATTGAGTGTTAATTTGGCAAGCAGAGGCATTAATTATGTGACACGTCATCTTAATGAGAGATCCCAGATGTACACCGAGGAGTCAGGAGAACATTTATAAGTAACACTTTACTAATTGACAAATATCTAATAGGAGATATGAAGAAAGCCTAACACAGAGATGAGAATGTGGCTATGATCACAGATGATTCTGTGTTTTCAAATCAAATAAAATAAAAATGTATTTGTAACATGCGCCGAATACAATAGGTGTATACCTTACCGTGAAATACTTACTTACAAGCCCTTAACCAACAATGCAGTTTTAAGAAAAAAAAGAGTTAAGAAAATATTTACTAAATAAACAAAAAGTAAAAAAAAATAAAAGAGCAACAATAAAATAACAATAACGAGGCTATATACTGGGGGTACCGGTACTGAGTCAATGTGCAGAGGTACAGGTTAGTCGAGGGTAATTGAGGTAATATGTACATGTAGGTAGAGTTAAAGTGATCATGCATAGATAATAAACAGAGAGTAGAGGGGGGTGGGGGGTAACAATGCAAATAGTCCGGGTAGCCATTTGATTAGCTGTTCAGCTGTCTTATGGCTTGGGGGTAGAAGCTGTTAAGAAGCCTTTTGGACCTAGACTTGGCGCTCCAGTACCGCTTGCCGTGCGATAGTAGAGAGAACAGTCTATGAGTAGGGTGGCTGGAGTTTTTGGCAATTTTTAGGGCCTTCCTCTGACACCGCCTGGATAGAGGTCCTGGATGGAAGGAAGCTTGGCCCCAGTGATGTACTGGGCCATCGCACTACCCTCTGTAACCCTTGTGGTCGGAGGCCGAGCAGTTGCCATACCAGGCGGTGATGCAACCAGTCAGGATGCTCTCGATGGTGCAGCTGTATAACTTTTTGAGGATCTGAGGACCCATGCCAAATATTTTCTCCTGAGGGGGAATAGGCGTTGTCGTGCCCTCTTCATGACTGTCTTGGTGTGTTTGGACCATGATAGTTTGTTGGTGATGTGGACACCAAGGAACTTGAAGCTCTCAACCTGCTCCACTACAGCCCTGCCGATGAGAATGGGGGGCGTGCTTGGCCTTCCTTTTCCTGTGGTCCACGAACATCTCCCTTTGTCTTGATCACGTTAAAGGAGAGGTTGTTGTCCTGGCCCCACACTGCCAGGTCTCTGATCTCCACCCTATAGGCTGTCTCATTGTTGATGGTGATCAGGCCTACCACCGTTGTGTCATCGGCAAACTTAATGATGGTGTTGGAGTCGTTGCTTAGCCACGCAGTCGTGGGTGAACAGGGAGTACAGGAGAGGACTCAAGCACGCACCCCCTGAGGGCCCCCGTGTTGAGGATCAGCGTGGCAGATGTGTTGTTACCTACCCTTACCACCTGGGGGCGGCCCGTCAGGAAATCCAGGATCCAGTTGCAGAGGGAAGTGTTTAGTCCCAGGATCCTTAGCTTAGTGATGAGCTTTGAGGGCACTATGGTGTTGAACACTGAGCTGTAGACAATGAATAGCATTCTCATATAGGTGTTCCTTTTGTCCAGGTGGGAAAGGGCAGTGTGGGTGCAACAGAGATTGCATCATCTGTGGATCTTTTTTGGGGCGGTATGCAAATTCGAGTGGGTCTAGGATTTCTGGGATGATGGTATTGATGTGAGCCATGACCAGCCTTTCAAAGCACTTCATGGTTACAGACGTGAGTGCTACGGGTCGGTAGTCATTTAGGCAGGTTACATTGGTGTTCTTGGGCACAGGGACTATGGTGGTCTGCTTGAAACATGTAGGTATTACAGACTCGGTCAGGGACAGGCATTTGCCAGTTGGTCAGCGCATGCTCGGTGTACACGTCCTGGTAATCCATCTGGCCCTGCGCGCCTTGTGAATGTTTACCTGTTTAAAGGTCTTACTCACATCGGCTACGGAGAGCATGATCACACAGTCGTCTGGAACAGCTGGTGCTGTCATGCATGCTTCAGTGTTGCATGCCTCGAAGCGCGCATTGAAGTAATTTAGCTCGTCTGGTAGGCTCGTGTCACTGGGCAGCTTGCGGCTGGGCTTCCCTTTGTAGTCCGTAATAGTTTGCAAGCCCTGCCACATCCGACGAGCGTCGGAGCCGGTGTAGTAGGATTCAATCTTAGTCCTGTATTGATGCTTTGCCTGTTTGATGGTTCGTCGGAGGGCATAGCGGGATTTCTTATAAGCATCCATGTTAGAGTCCCGCTCCTTGAAAGCTCTACCCTTTAACTCAGTGCGGATGTTGCCTGTAATCCATGGCTTCTGGTTGGGGTATGTACGTACGGTCACTGTGGGGACAACGTCATCGATGCACTTATTGATGAAGCCGGTGACTGATGTGGTATACTCCTCAATGCCATCGGATGAATCCCGGAAAATATTCCAGTCTGTGCTCGCAAAACAGTCCTGTAGCTTAGCATCTGCGTCATCTGACCACTTCCGTACTGCGCGAGTCACTGGTACTTCCTGCTTTAGTTTTTGCTTGTAAAAAGGAATCAAGAGGATAGAATTATGGTCAGATTTGCCAAATGGAGGGCGAGGGAGAGCTTTGTGCGCGTCTCTGTGTGTGGAGTAAAGGTGGTCTAGAGTTTTTTCCCCTCTGGTTGCACATGTAACATGCTGGTAGAAATTAGGTAAAACTGATTTAAGTTTCCCTGCATTAAAGTACGGCCACTAGGAGCGCCGCCTCAGGATGAGCATTGTCTTGTTTGCTTATGGCCTTATACAGCTCATTGAGTGCGGTCTTAGTGCCAGCATCGGTTTGTGGTGGTAAATAGACAGCTACGAAAAAGTATAGATGAAAACTCTCTTGGTAAATAGTGTGGTCTACAGCTTATCATGAGATACTCTACTTCAGGCGAGCAAAACATTGAGATTTCATTTATATTTGATTTTGCGCACCAGCTGTTATTGACAAATAGACACAGACCACCACCCCTTGTCTTACCGGAGGCAGCTGTTCTGTCTTGCCAATGCACGGAAAACCCAGCCAACTGTAGCCAACCTGGTGAAACACAAGATATTACAGTTTTTAATGTCCCGTTGGTAGGATAGTCTTGAACGGAGCTCATCCAGTTTATTCTCCAAGGATTGCTACGTTGGCCAATAGGATGGATGGTAGAGGCAGGTTATCCACTCGCCGACTAATTCTCACAAGGAAACCGGACCTCGTCCCCTGTATCGGCGTCTCTTCTTCATGCAAATGACGGGGATTTGGGCCTGGTCCGGTGTCAGCAGTAAATCCTTTGTGTCTAACTCATTAAAGAAGAAATCTTTGTCCAGTTCGAGGTAAGTAATCGCTGTTCTGATATCCAGAAGCTCTTTCCGGTCATAAGAGACGGTGGCAGTACCCCACATTGTGCCCTAGCTTGAATTGCATTGGCTCATTGTTGCTGTAGCAACATTTGCTAACCTAGAAGAAGTTGTTAAGATTAGAAAATGATAGACTAAGGGTTATAGTTTATGGTTAATGTTAGGGGTAAGGTTATTGCTCCTTGAATTTAGCTACAGAGGAAACCAGAAGTCAGTATAATGGAAAACTGCTACCACAGCTCTTACAGACAGACCAACGAGTCATGTTCCCATTATGTAACTTACACCAATGACAATATTACAGAGACCACCGAGTCATGTTCCCATTATGTAACTTACACCAATGACAATATTACAGACAGACCACTGAGTCATGTTCCCATTATGTAACTTACACCAATGACAATATTACAGACAGACCACCGAGTCATGTTCCCATTATGTAACTTACACCAATGACAATATTACAGACAGACCACCGAGTCATGTTCCCATTATGTAACTTACACCAATGACAATATTACAGACAGACCACCCGAGTCATGTTCCCATTATGTCATTTACCTCAATGACAATATTCATTACATCAAAAGCCTAAAAAGCTGCCAAATGAGGAGGAACATATCAAATAGCTTCCCTGTTGTATTTATAATTAAGGCTCTTTCCTCACTTGAAGCGCTTCAGTGTCTGGGCTGACAGTCCAAAGGCCCAGGGATTACCACTAAAGGGGAATTATTACTAGTGTGGTGCTGCAGTCTTCATTCTCTAAGGAAGCAGACCAACGTTCAGAAAACTGACTGGTTTCATTGGCTCACTGAGGAAAACGTTGCATGTACACACAAGCACACACACTTACAAAAACACACAGACACACACACAGTCGCTTAGGCTTTCCCCCAACCTGGCAACAACATTTAGGGCTTTGAGTTGAGTACAGTGGAATAGCTCTGTGCTGTTTCCGCGACGACTGTTTCCACGGGCATGACACTTGTCAGCAATCATTATGCATGTCTATGAGCGCTCTACTCCTACAGTCAGGATCAACTCTGGTCCTTCCCTGCAGTACATGTCACTCCATTCTATTCTGTTCCATTCCACACAGTGTTTCGAGAAAACATCTCAGCAGAAAGACGATAGGACTGACAGCCATCAGGTGTTTTAGTATATCATGCCGAATGTACTCAACACTGCTACACTTCAATCACTACTGCACAATAACGGCAAGGATTGCTGAAGAACATGTAGTATGTGTGTGTGTTTGTTTGTGTGTGTGTGTGTGTGTGTGAGGTGTGTGTGTGTGTGTGTGAGGGTGGAGCGTGTTTAACTATACTTATGGGGACCAGAAGTCCCACAAGAATAGTAAACTAACAAATATTTGACCAACTGGAGACATTTTGTTAGTCCCCACAAGGTCAAATGCAATTTCGAGGGGTTTAGGGTTAAGGTTAGGAATTAGTGTTAGGGGTTAGGAATTAGTTTTAGGGTTAGGCGCTAGGATTAATTTTAGGGTTAGGAGCTAGGGTTAGGTTTAGGGTTAGGGTTAGGGTTAAAGTTAGGGTTAGAGTTAGGGTTAGGATTAGGTTTAGGGTTAGGGGGTTAGGAAAAATCAGATTTTTAATGGGACTGAATTTGTGTGTGTGTGTGTGTGTGTGTGTGTCTTTCTGAGCTATTTGACATGTATGTGGGGTTATGATTGTAGACAATACGGAGACAAAACAATATTATCTTCTGTCATTGTTTACTTCACAACTCGTTAGTATGAATAAATAAATACCCCAAAATACATCGGAAACGGATAACTGCTTGAGCCTCTTATTTCTAAATGAGCGTTTTTAGCAACTTAAAACACTTTTAGTTTTTCTGAAATCCCTTATCTTGCTAAACAAGCATCTTTACTTTTATATTTTATGTTGGAAAATATAATTTCCAGGTCTTGAAAACCACTGGGTAAGACCAGCAGAGAAGTGACTGAAGGGAAAAGGAGCTGACATTTTAGCACAGAGAAAAAAACAGTCCATAAAATATCACATTCTAGACAGGCCGCTTGAATCAACCACAGTACAGGCTTGTTACCTGGGAAACTGATGACACCTGGAAAATCATAGAAACGTGACAAGAGAGTATAATAAAGCGCTCTACATTGATGGCTAGGCTGTCTAGTCTATGTGCACCTGTAGGTATTTGAATCACACCTGTCTGAACGAGTGGTCAGTACGGAGGATGAGGGCCAGGTGTCTCCATGACAACTCAGTACCACCATCAGCCCCATCATCAGGTTAATGACTCAGTAATAAAGAATGCGTGTGTGTGTGTGTACGTGTGTGTATGCGTGTACGTGTGTGTGTATGCGTGTACATGTGTGTGTATGTATTTGTGTGTGTATTTGTGTGTGTATGTGTGTGTGTTTGTATGATATGGGAAGAGTGATGGACTGTTTAAAGGAAGCTGAGAGGGCTAGAGGTGTGAACATTGATGCCATTAAAAGACTGTAATAAGACACAACAGGGTAGTTAGTTTACATTTACATTTTACATTTTAGTCATTTAGCAGACGCTCTTATCCAGAGCGACTTACAGGAGCAATTAGGGTTAAGTGCCTTGCTCAAGGGGCACATCGACAGATTTTAACTTAGTCGGCTTGGGGATTAGAACCAGCGACCTTTCGGTTACTGGCACAACGCTCTTAACCACTAAGCTACCTGCCGCCCCCCAGTTCTGTATGGCGCCACTGCCACACTCACAACACACATCCACCTGACCTTGTAATTGTTAACATAATTCTAGATAAATATATGCAATTTACACTCGAGTGGGCTTGAATAACTTATTTTCTCAGTTTCCTTTCACATCGACAGTGCATGAACACTTCGTCCAGGTACCATGTAATTTTCAACAGAATGCATAAAAAGCAACTGCCTTGTAATTGAAACATACGGGGAAATATAGAGCCTGTTCAGAAAGAACCACAACAGCAGCAACGTTTTCATAAGACAACACATCAATAGAGTACCTTTCAGATCTGCAGTACAACAGGATGGGCCGAGACATAATAATGCTCATGTGTCCTCAAACCTCTGAGAAACAGAGCAAACCAGGTCACCGCAAATCAAAACTACTTCATTACTACGTGGCTTCCACTCTTATGAAGCCTGGCCTAGATCCAAAATGGCACCCTATTTCCTACAAAATGGCACCTTATTTCCTACATAGTGCCCGAGAAGCCGGTGTTTGGAGGATATATTGGCACAAGATGCCTGCAAGTCAAGGGCCTGCAAAGCGTGCCAATTTATCCTCCAAACACCTGCTTCTCGGGCACTATATAGGATATAGGCTGCCATTTTGTAGGAAATTGGGTGCCATTTTGGATCTAGGCTTCGAGGCATTATCACTTTATCACAACGGGTTATCAACATATTCAAATAACGATTGACATATTTTCATAAAAACATTTATTTTTATGAATTTATTCATACCATTTCATCCTTCCACGAGATATAGTCCCGACACAAATCTAAGGTTGCTACCCAAGCCGGCTGGTCGTTCGTTCTATCGGTTTGGTTGCTAGAGAAGCGACCCAGTCATTCATTCTAAATGTTCCATTGCCGTACTGGCTGGCAACGTTCTTATCCCTTGCTTGCTAGCTAGCCAACTACAGCTAACTTACAGTCACGTCCAACAGTGAAGCCAGAATAACAGCAAAGTAGCTGTATTTGCATTTGATTAAGCTGTTTTTAGCGACATTTATTTGTATACATCCATGACAATGAGCTAATGATGCCGTTTTTGCCTGGCATAGATAATGTGCCCTCTCATCAGGACACTTTTGTTCAGAGGAGCTAGCCAACAACACAGCTAACACAATCACTTGAAACTGAAGCTGGAAAGACTGCAATCTAGCTGCATTTCGTTTGCGTTTGACCTGTTTTCTATTGATATTTCTTTGTATATATCCATAAAAAATGATGCCAGCTAATTCATGATTTCGATTGGCTGAGAAAAGCTGTCTGCCTGTCTGTCTGTCTCGTCCTGACTCCCGACACGTTCATTACTATGGGACAGCTGGAGATCAAAGTTCAATATTCAATTTTTTTGCAAATGTCGGAGAGACAGACAGCAAGGTTTATACAAATCTCCGCTGTTGAAAACCAAATGTTAGTCTAAAAGAAATGGGAGATAATGTTTAGATGCCTTTTATAGTGGAGATCATGTTTATAAATTGCCTGGCTGGGCTGATGAGACAGTGGAGTGCGCAGTCAGATGGAACAGATTAAATAGACATTTCAACGTCATAGATTTAGCCGGTGGTAACTTGTGGAATAGACACCGGCTGGAATGTGGTTTTAACCAATCAGCATCCAGGATTAGTCCCACCCGTTGTATAAATAGGGAATAGGTGCCACTTCAGACGCGACCCAGATTCATCTCTACATCCAGACTGATTGGCTGTGTGACTGTATGTCATTAAGGAGTGAGACATTTAAAACCAAATCCTTTTGCCATGCTTGGCTAATGATATCTATATATAATGTAAAAATGTAAAAAATGGGTGTAGATCTCTCCCAGTGTCGGCCATGTCCCTTACATATAGTTGCAGCGTCATCCCCAGGAGATAGAGGCTCATTGATTTAAAACAGTGCAGCATGGACCCAGAATGTGCCACCTCATCACCATACAGGAACAGCTAATGGTACAGATATATATTTTAAAAAAATACACAGCTTTGGAAGCTAGCTAGATGACATTATCTAGTACCAACATGTCTGATTAAATATGTCTGTCTGTAGTGAATGGTTAATATGAACTGACTTAGTGAGCCATTCTGTCTGTAGTGAATGGTTAATATGAACTGACTTAGTGAGCCATTCTGTCTGTAGTGAATGGTAAATATGAACTGATATATCGAGCCATTCTGTCTGTAGTGAATGGTAAATATGAAGTGACTTAGTGAGCCATTCTGTCTGTAGTGAATGGTTAATATGAACTGACTTAGTGGAGCCATTCTGTCTGTAGTGAATGGTAAATATGAACTGACTTAGTGAGCCATTCTGTCTGTAGTGAATGGTAAATATGAACTGATATATCGAGCCATTCTGTCTGTAGTGAATGGTAAATGTGAACTGATATATTGAGCCATTCTGTCTGTAGTGAATGGTAAATATGAACTGATATATCGAGCCATTCTGTCTGTAGTGAACGGTAAATATGAACTGATATATCGAGCCATTCTGTCTGTAGTGAATGGTAAATATGAAGTGACTTAGTGAGCCATTCTGTCTGTAGTGAATGGTAAATATGAAGTGATATATTGAGCCATTCTGTCTGTAGTGAATGGTAAATATGAACTGATATATTGAGCCATTCTGTCTGTAGTGAATGGTAAATATGAACTGATATATTGAGCCATTCTGTCTGTAGTGAATGGTAAATATGAAGTGACTTAGTGAGCCATTCTGTCTGTAGTGAATGGTAAATATGAACTGATATATTGAGCCATTCTGTCTGTAGTGAATGGTAAATATGAACTGATATATTGAGCCATTCTGTCTGTAGTGAATGGTAAATATGAACTGATATATTGAGCCATTCTGTCTGTAGTGAATGGTAAATATGAACTGATATATTGAGCCATTCTGTCTGTAGTGAATGGTAAATATGAACTGATATATTGAGCCATTCTGTCTGTAGTGAATGGTAAATATGAACTGATATATTGAGCCATTCTGTCTGTAGTGAATGGTAAATATGAACTGATATATTGAGCCATTCTGTCTGTAGTGAATGGTAAATATGAACTGATATATTGAGCCATTCTGTCTGTAGTGAATGGTAAATATGAACTGATATATTGAGCCATTCTGTCTGTAGTGAATGGTAAATATGAACTGATATATTGAGCCATTCTGTCTGTAGTGAATGGTAAATATGAACTGATATATTGAGCCATTCTGTCTGTAGTGAAAGCAGTATGTCACACCCTGGTTCGGGGACTCATTATGTTGAACCAGGGTGTGTTCATTCTATGTTTTCGGTTTCTCTGGTGGGTGTTCTAGGTGGTTTATTTTCTATGTTTGCCGGTGTGACTCCCAATCAGAGGCAAACGAGTGTCAGCTGTCGGCTGTTTGTCTCTGATTGGGAGCCATATTTAATCTATCTGTTTTCCCTTCGGGTTGTGGGATTTTGTTCGTGTGTGTGCGTGTTGTACACTAGACGTCACGCTTTTCGTTGTTTATTGTTTTTGTTGTTGTGAGCATTTAATTAAAATCATCATGTTCACTCCCAACGCTGCGCTTTGGTCCTATTTCATAGACGGACGTGACAGAAAATCCCACCAAGACCAGACCAAGCAGCGTGTCGAAGAGCCATCGCGAATAAATCTCCGTGGCAGCTTCGATTGGGTCAAGCCCATGGAGGAGCTGAGTGAAGAGGGTTGGAGACAGAGGAGCGAGAGATGGGAGAGAATGTTGAGGCCTGGGAAGACCCCAGAAAATTTTTTAGGGGGGCTCACGACGTGGACGACGGGGCAGCAGGAGGCCGCGATGGAGCGGTCCAGCGGGTGTGAAGAGGAGGCCGCCAGGTTAAGGGGGCCACTGGTCACAGAGGAGAGGGATAGTGTGGAGGCACGGCGAGAGGTACTGGGGTGTGTGTCCAGTCCGGTCCGGCCCGTTCCTGATCTCTGCGTAGGGCCAGTGGTGTGTGTCTCCAGTACGGGCCGGCCTGTTCCTGTTCCTCGCATCGTGCCGGTGGTGCGCGTCGCCAGCCCGACCCGGCCTGTTCCGGCCACTCGCACCAGGGATACGGTGCGCGTCGCCAGCCCGACCCGGCCTGTTCCGGCCACTCGCACCAGGGATACGGTGCGCGTCGCCAGCCCGACTCGGCCTGTTCCCGGCCACTCGCACCAGGGATACGGTGCGCGTCGCCAGCCCGACCCGGCCTGTTCCGGCCACTGCACCAAGGATACGGTGCGCGTCGCCAGCCCGACCCGGCCTGTTCCGGCCACTCGCACCAGGGATACGGTGCGGCGTCGCCAGCCCAGTCCGGCCCATCCAAGCTTCCCGCACCAAGTCTGTGGTGCGTCTCGTCAGCCCTGTCCGGCTGTCCCTGCTCTCCGCACCAAGTCAGTGGTGTGCGTCGCAAGCCCATTCCGGTCCATTCCTGCTCCACGCACCGGCCAGGGGCGCGTGTCGTCAGTCCGGCTCCGGCCAGCGGGGATAGACAGGACCAGGAGTACTTTGGGGGGTTGGAGAGGGGAGTGGGGATCAAGCCCGAGCCGGAGCCGCCGCCGAGGAAGAATGCCCACCCAGCCCTCCCCTGTTTTGCTCGTATTTAGGCGCGGTCACAGTCCGCGCCTTTAGGGGGGGGTACTGTCACACCCTGGTTCGGGGACTCATTATGTTGAACCAGGGTGTGTTCATTCTATGTTTTCGGTTTCTCTGGTGGGTGTTCTAGGTGGTTTATTTTCTATGTTTGCCGGTGTGACTCCCAATCAGAGGCAAACGAGTGTCAGCTTGTCGGCTGTTTGTCTCTGATTGGGAGCCATATTTAATCTATCTGTTTTCCTTTCGGGTTGTGGGATTTTGTTCGTGTGTGTGCGTGTTGTACACTAGACGTCACGCTTTCGTTGTTTATTGTTTTTGTTGTTGTGAGCATTTAATTAAAATCATCATGTTCACTCCCAACGCTGCGCTTTGGTCCTATTTCATAGACGGACGTG